>NW_024062035.1:0-175399 GCF_006381635.1 Hibiscus syriacus
TCGATATTAGCTCTTAACGAAAATTATATAATATAGAGATCCTATGATTAATGCTTCATCAAACCTTCTTTGATCTGAAATGATTCTTTAAAAGACTTTTAGTATCTAGCATAAACCTTCTTGGGTTAAAAACCGGTTATCCATATTTTCCAAGTAAAACTAACATTTCTTATGCACATCAATAGTTTTAGCAGATCATAATTCTTTTTAGATTTATTAATCCACTTCCAAAGACAATTCTGTAATTTTCCAACATAAGGGTAATTCGTAATTTTACCTAATCGAATATTCTCACATTTATCATCTAAGTACCTTTAATGAGATAAATTATAATCTACAATCCATGGTTGATTCTTTTATCACTAATTCCAGAACTTGTAATTTAATTCCAACTGTCCTCCAATTTCTTATAATAGTCATCTGAACCATATTCAGTTATCTATTTTCTACCGTATTCGTATCTAGTGTAGATCTTCATTAACTACACATATGAGACCAAGCATTTCCATTCATGCATTTACCAATACCAACATGTTCTATAAGCATAAAGAGGTAGTAAAGTTATTACCTCGATTCTATGCAATACTGATCGACCATAAAAATTCCATTCGAATGCCTTTGATCTTCAATTCAACTTCCAATAATTCCTCAGATACATATAAACATAAATTATATCAGAAATGGAGCTTAATTGCGATAAACGGATCGAATCGGGTGATAAATCAGTGAAAGATGGCTTACCGGGTTCGAATTTGGCGAAACGATCGGATTCAGGACGTCGAAAGCATAAATGTGACTTTTCGGAAATTTGAAATTTTCGGTCAAAATCAAAGTCAACGGGTTTGACCGGCAATTTCCAGGCCTTCGAGTTCGAATTTTGAAAAACGGACAGCGGAATCAGATTTGGAACGTCGAAAAATATCATGATAGGTATACTCGGTCGAAGTAAAAGGTCGTTTAATGCCCGGTCAAAGCCAGTCAAAGTTTTGGTCAACAGTGGTCAACGACGGTCAACGGGTCAACGGGTCGGGTCAACGGGTCGGGTCGGGTCATGACCGGTCAAAACAGTTCCAAAACCGGTCAAACCGGTCACTTTTCCCTTCCCCACGCGCAGTGGCGGCACGTGGGGGCGCGTGAACAGTGATAAAATCTCGGAAAATTTTCTAAAAATTATTTTGAGCGATTTCGAGATACTTACAAAGCTCGGTTCACAATTTTGAACGGCGGAGAGCTCGATTTCAACAAATCAGAAACTTTGACCGCTTCACCTCCTCACGCGCCGCCGTCGACGGAGACCAAGGATGACACCAGCGAACTCGGAACGATGCAACGAACACGATGGTGCGGGAGGTGCCGTAAACGGATGACCCGATCGTCGTGAATCGATGAAAAACCAACTAAAATCGAGTTATTACCGACGATACTTCCGACTGAAATTAACGACGAACGGAGATGATTCACGACAAAAGGTTTAAGGGGTTTTGTTCCTCGGTTGACAACGAACACGATGGTGGTTTCGGCTCGTCGATCGGAGGTCGGACGGCGAGTAGATCGGAGTTGGAAGTTGGGTTGTTGTAGAAGGGAAATCTGGAAAATATGAATCCTGCGCACGGGGAGGAGCTTATAATTCATCATATATAAGAAATGGTTAAATCATGGATTTAGCCACTGAATTTCCTGCACTTTATAAAACGGTCTGCCAACTTTAAAACTTTACAATTTAATCCCCAATGTTTCTTTCAAAATACCAATTAAATCTGCCACTTTATAATTTCTTAATTTTAGCCCCTAAATTAGGGTGTTACACTTAAACTCCAAACACAATTCATCATATGCATCTTTAACTCATCAAAGAATATAAATCAAATTCATTAGTGTTGAAAGATACATTGGGTTCTTCAAGAGCCATTAAGCACACCACCTTTGTTGGTTATTCTTTCTTGTTTCCATGGATCTCTTCGAGCTTATTCCAAAGCTTCTTGGCATTTGAACAAGAAGAAACTCCCTCATAGACATCGAGACCAAATGCACAAAACAACATGTGCATTACCTTAGCATTTTGTTGAGTATTTTTCTGTTCTTAGGCACTCAACTCCTTTTATTCTTTGGAGAAGAGTAGCCGTTCTCGATCATCTTTCATGCATCAATATCATTGGATTGGATGAATAGATTCATTAATTTCTTCCAACGATGATATTTGGCTCATTTGAAGTATGGAGGCTTGTCGATCGGTTGGGAGTCTTCTATGTAGAACGAGACCAAGGTGGAAGCCATCTTTTCGGTTGCTTCAAAAATAGATAGGGCTTCTTCAAGGATCATCTCAAGGTTGTTAGACCTTCTAATGAGTCAATATCTGATACCAATTGTTGGGCCCGAATCGATCAACCGAAAATGTGCCAAGAGGGGGTGAATTGACTTTTTGAAATTTAGGGAGAAAGGAGTATAAAGATAGAAAATTTTGCACAATGATTTATAGTGGTTCAACTCCCTTAATGAAATCTACATCCACTACCTAAGCTCATCACTTAGGATTTTCCAACAAATCCACTAATTTGTTCTTTCCTTTTCAAGGATAAAAAGATAACCTTTACAAACTCCATAACTTTTCAAAGACTTAGCTAGAACCAAAAACACTTTTTAAAGAAAAATAATTGTAAACAAGAAAGCCTCTAAAAATGAAGGTATTTACAAATTAAAGCTCACAAAAAACAATATTTACAAAAGAAAGAGAATAAAGAATGAAAAGTTTTTCTCTTGTGTTTGATTTCTTGGATAGGTGTTAGTCACCTTCTTCAAGTGTCATTGGGTTGGTTTTATAAGTTCGAAAGAGTTACTAGATGTTTCTAGCCGTTGGAGATCAAAAGAGTCGTTACCTGCAACTTTTAAGGCACGAAGGATTGATCCTTTTACCAAAGGGATCGATCGTTTTTCAAATATTTCAACTGTTATACTAAAGGGATCGATCCTTTTCCTCGATGGATCGATCCTTTTATCAAGGGTCTCAACAAAGTAACGTCATATAGTCTATGGATCATGTAATAGCTTTTAATAGTCAGAAAACTCAATAAAGCAACTTCTTATAGTCGAAAGATCATTTGTGTACTATATGTTGTTTGTATAATTAATTGTGCATGTGACATACTTTGGAGACTTCGGAAGATAAATTTGTAATGTTGGAGTCTATTGTTGAATTTGTTGTCGGTAACTCATGAGTTAAAAATCTCTTAAAGAGGTCCATCAATCCAAGGTCTCTTTTGAACATTGACCCTGTTTATATATGTTACCTATGTTGTAAGTTATTATCTTTCTTCGATTTTTGCTCTATGGCATTTTTGTTTTATTTTTCTATTGGTTTGGTACTTTTGGGGATAATTGTTTGGTTAATGATATGATAAAGAAAAGAGATTCATTTATTATCGAAACTTTTGGTAGGTTTCACATGATTGTTATAGTTAAAATTAATTGACAACCGATCATATCAGTTAGATTTACCTATTTTTATCAGTCTAAGTTATCATGGTTTTACACTAACACAAGCACTAAAATACAATATACAAACCCCTATGACAGGTGAAAAAGGGTATTCTTCTCATCAGATCTTAATATGTACACTCTCTATATATCACTTTCATCGTCATTATTATCGTTTGAAAAGTCGATCCACTACCGATGGTGGGTTCTTTTCTCAAGTAAAAAAGGATGAATTGTCTATAGTCACCGTAATTCATTTGTTTCCAACAACAATAGTTGTAGTGGGCATAAAACATGTGTCATTAAAAAAGATACGGTTACGATGAACCTTTCAAACCATCCATCCCTAAACTTATTTATTCTAAAGAATTACATGGAAATATTTAAATTTATATTTTACATATTATAATAATAACTATATCAACTAAATTAAGAAGGAATAGACAAGATAATGACTTATTAGTTGGTATAATTGTTATTATAATATATAAGATGTAAATTTAAATGTTTAAATCAATTCACAAATATGAGGAAACACATGAATAAAAATTCCATCACAAACACATGATGATTAGATGTTAGAAATAGAATTGTTAGCAGCAAACAACAATAAAATCATATGAAAAAAAGGAAACAGAAAACCAACCAGAATAGAGTAAATCAAAGCCCCCTGTTCACTTCACCATTCTCCTTCAATCACATAACATTTTTTTTCTACTCAAAGAGCAAGAGCAAGAAGAAGCGATGAAACTCAGGATGGATAGCGCTAATGAGAACCATAATACATGTCATTCATGGCGCTATCCCTCCTGAGCTTCACAGTTTCTTCTATACTAGAAAGATAATGAAATGAAACTCAATGGTGATGTTGGTGAGTGTAGCCAAAAGCAGGCTGTATTTATAGAACCTGTGAGGGGAAATGCAGACAACATCAGCCTTCACTAACTTAGCTCTTACCGTGTGTTTGATTGTCCTCCGTCATTACATCTCCTTTTTTGGTTAATCTTTTGATTAATTATTATGATAGTACATAATATAGCTTTAATTACAAACCCCCTAAAATATCTATTATGAGGTTATCTTCGTTTCATGGAGGACAACGAGTCGGATTTTCAATTAATTCAATTCGACCTGACCAGTATATTCCCTCCACTTGAATTCGATTCAAGTTCAAAAAGTTTCATATGACCCGAAACCTGACCTAAATTTAAGTTAAAAACTCACATTTGAATCGGTCCGATAAATTAAAAGAAAAATTGTATTTGATATAATTTGATTCTAACAATTCAAAGTCCAAAATACCTCTCCCACACATGTATGGTGAGAGTACTGCCATCATGATCATGCAACCATATAATCTGACATGCTAGGGTCATGCCTGAATTGAATAAAGACTATCATCACACATCTTCATAGAGGAGCAAGAATAGTAGTAAAACACAGTAAAATTTCCAAAGTTTTAGCATCATCTGCTACAATAATGAGCATATTTATATTTTATAGGTAGAACATGCTGGATATAGGACAGGAAATAAACGGGGCTCGTTGGAGTAATGGAGTACGATGGTAAGCAGAGACGGGACATGGGATTTTAAGTTGGGAGGGAAATTTGAATTTATAAAATTCTGGGATTGGCAAACTTTAACTTATAAAACTCTAGAGGAATGAAAACAAATTTTCAATAAAAAATATACAAAAATTATAAAATATATAATAATTTTAAATTTTTAGAGGGGCGACTGTCCACCCATCTCGTCAACCTATCCCTTATGATTAGGGCAAGGGAGTAAAATGAGGCAACAATATAGGGCTGCACATCCAATACTACCATTTCATGCAAAATTCCGAACTCTTAGGGGCCCCTCGGAAATTGGGTCTTCTTTTTCCCCTTTCATTGATTTTTTTATTCGGACAATGGACCTTTCTTCACGTTGTTTAACAATATTAGTATCGGAACAGTGCTTTAAGTCTGAATTGAATTTCAATTTAAGTGAAATAATTTATTTTTTGTCATTTTCGATCTTTTGATTAGGTAGTGTTGGATACCTAAACATTACTTTCATCATATATACACCTTACCAAAGATTCATTTTGAATGATTTACGAGTGAATTATGCATGTTGAAAGATAAACACTTTCACAATGGGTGTTTTCACAATGCCTAAAATCAATATTAAACCATTTGCAAGTTATATTGATAGTGAAATTTACGGATTCAAACCTAGATCTAAAATGTGATCCTTTTAATCATAAAAAGAATATCATTTGCACTTATAAATAATATATACATTACAAAATATATCCTATAAGATAATATATTTTTTTATATAAGCAACTAATTTTATTCAAAATAGAAAGTATCTCAAATTACAATAAAGATTTACAATCACAATCATAAATTAAGCACATGATTAGGAAAAATTTCTATAATGATTGAAACAAAACTAGTAACTTAAGATCACACGATGATCATACAAGGAAAAATTAAATCTAACCAAGAAACTTGAACAAAGATAGATATAAACAGATCTGATTGCATCGATAAATGAACCATAAAAGGGGATCAAGCTATTGAAAGACCACCGACAAACAACAAAATAGACTCGAGTCACGTGAAAAGCCTATCCATGAATGCAAATCGGGTATCCAAATCCAATATGAAGGTCCAAAGCAGGGAAGATCACAAGATATTAGATAATCGTCATATTGATCAATCGTGGCGATGTCAAATCAACCCTTAGAAAAAGAGATAAATAAAAACGGACAAAGAACCAAAAAAATACCAAAAGGAATAAGAAAATGTGTCATAAAGACAGATAAAAACGTGCAATGCATGCAAACTTATTGAAAATAAAAAATAAAATAAAGTATGATATAGAAAAGAAAAAGAAAATAAAGAACCGGAGGTCGGCAACCAACATTAAAGTTGGTGCCGTCGTCGATCAACAAAGATGAAAAAGAAAAGAGATAGTGACACACGAATGAGTGAAAATTACATTTTTAGGGTTTTTCAAAATGTAATAACTTAGTCTTGATTCTAAAAAAGCTTTATAAGATAATAAATATATACTACTAAGTAAAATTATACATAATATGAGATAATACAAATATTATATACATAAAGACTATATTAGTTAATATTTCCATATAAATCATGTAATATATTTAAAATACATACCATATAAAATATAAATTATAGTATTATACTTTAGAGGAACATCCGGCTAGTCTCCTTTCCCTATTAAATTTAGATGCTAGAGGAACATGCAGTTTGGGGTTGTAATTCTGTTTTTATTTTTATAATATTATTTTATTTAAAAATATAATAATAAATAAATCATAATAAAAATAATATCATAGTGTCTATTAATTAAAGTAAATATCATAAATGTTTTAAACATAATAATTATTTTAAAAATATTTACTAATAATATAATAAATATAATAATATGGGTTAACAAATGTATCAAAGATCCCAAAAAATTGAACTTCCTAATCCTCTGACTAATGAACTTCACGAGTCGATTGAGGGATTCTATAATACGAGAGAAATCAAAAGAAAAGAAAAGAGCAAGAGAAATATATAGCAAATGCTAGCTTTTACTATTTTGGAGTGAAGAAGAAAACTCCTTTAATTTTTGTGTATCCTTACTGATATCCAAAACGTCTCTATATATAGGGGTGAGCGTTAGATTAAGTAAAGTTAAAAATTTTTGAGTTATTCGAATTGACGAGTCATATTTTATAACTCGGAGTTTACTTGAAATTTTTTTGAGTTGAATTGAATTTTCGATTTTGTGTTCAAATTTAATTATCAATATTTATAATATTATGATATTATTTGATTTCAATTTAAATTATTTTTATGATCATGTACAATACATTCATATTTAA
This sequence comes from Hibiscus syriacus, assembly GCF_006381635.1. NCBI lineage: Eukaryota > Viridiplantae > Streptophyta > Magnoliopsida > Malvales > Malvaceae > Hibiscus > Hibiscus syriacus. The sequence continues at coordinate 7,366 of NW_024062035.1, forward strand.
TTTTTGATAAAAAAACAATACATGTATATTTCTTTCATTTGTGATATACATATATTATACAGAATTGAGGGACTCGACTCAAACTTAAAAATTCATCCACTAATTACTAAAATTTTTGAGTTATTCGAGTTGTATTTTACAACTCGATTTGAACTTGAATTTTTTTAGTCAAGTCGGGTTTTTTCGAATCGAGTCGAGTAGAAAAAAATCAATTTTTCGTATCGAGTCAAGTTTTGCTCACCCCTATCCATTAATAATTGAGTCTCCTCTCATCCAGTGATCTAAATCATTTACATCAATGATTAAGATTAAAACGTTCGATGGCATGATTTAATGCGTTTAAATAGTTGGATGCCTGATTGATAAAAAATCAAAAATGGTGGTTAAAATGAAAAAGAGATATAGTTCGCTGGTTACTGGTATAGTTTACCCTAAATGTTTAATATTCTATAAGTACAGGCTTGTAGAAGTTTTAGGGTTTAATGTGTGAATCTGGGAGACGGCCGCCGATATGAACCCAAAAGGAAAACAAGCCGGAGCAGCAGCACCTGGATGTCAATCAAAGACTATGAAACAAGTCCCTGAAGATGTGGTTGTGGGGATTCTTTCAAGACTGCCGGTTAAATCTCTCTGCCGGTTCAAGTGCACGTCGAAGGTATGGTGCAACCTAATCTCCGATACTCGGTTTGTGAAGATGCAACTAAACCAATCTATTGAGTCCAAGAGAGGAAGATGTGTGATGGATATAAGCCAATCTATTGAGTCAGAGACAGGCATATGCGTCTTGCGTCCTCGTCGTTTCGAGTTGGATTACGGGCGTTTGTTTAGTGGAAACGAAGTGAAGCTGGTGGAGGTGGATTCATCGTTCGGCCTGAAAATCATAGATAATGGTTGGACTATGCATGTATGGGATTCATGCAATGGCTTGTTGTGTGTTTATGTTTATCCACGGAACATAGCGTTGGTTAATCCATCAACCAGACAAACCAATATAATTCTGTGCAGTCATGGTCCCAAAAATAAGCCCAAACCACAGCCATTATTAGGTGGGTTTGGATACGATGCCTTGCACGATGATCATAAGGTCGTAGTGATAATTGACCGTACCATGGTAGAAGTTTACTCTTTAAAATACTGTGCATGGAGTCCCATTGGGGATTTCCCTCATGATTCAGAAATCATAGGTGGTGGTGTACACGTTAATGGAGTTATCCATTGGATTACTTTGTACGGGTCGGAATCGGTTGTGAGCATCACTGCTTTTGACCTATCGAAGCAAGAATTCTCGAGGATCACGACACCAATTCCCCAAGATGATTATGTATGGCTTCATTTGCTTTCATTGGGAGGAAATCTTTGTATTGGGTATAATCATGAAACATCTTATGAATTTTTGGTCATGGAAATCCATGGCAAGGAAAATTCGTGGAAAAGGACTGTTTTGAAATTCATTTATCGGAGCATACCCTTCGTGCTCGATTTTCCGAGGAGTGAAGAAGCTTTGATCATAAGCAATGGGTGTTTGTTCATATATAATCATCGAGATAAGACTCATAGAAGGGTGAATTATGCCGAGGAGAAGCTTATTTATGGTTTTTCATACGTGGAGAGCCTAGTTTCTCTTTAGATGTTAGAACATTTGTGTTCATATAAATATATAATTCTATTATATGTTTTTATGTTTTGTTTGTTCTGTTCGATAATTTTATAAATTTCATCGTAAATTAATTATTAATTAATCATACATATTTGAAGGTTGGAAGGTCTATAGTTAAGTGGTTGATGTGTGTATTCGAAGCTTTTAATCGTCATTCTTAATGTTGGTTTTTATCCAATGTTGGCCTTGGTGTCTCTATGGTGGAACTTGTATTGATATTCTGCTTGAGTATGAGGTTTTAGATTCAGAATATACTCTTTGTGATGTTTCTAGGGTCAATTTGTACTTTCATGAAGGTCAAGGAGGAGGAGCTTAAACCAAGTTCGATGAAACATATGTTGGTTTTCAGCCTTGGGTAGTCTTGCTGCCCACAATCTTCTAACGATTGTTGATTGGAATTGTCTTTGTCATCCTATATGTGTTATCGTAGAAACTGGAAGAACAAGTTCAATCCATGTGTTGTAGTGTAAGTATCTTATTATATTTGTTGGATATGATTTATTGTGATCCTATGGGCTGCAGAGATAAAATGGATGTCTGATTTGAGTGTTGATTGCTTTGATTTGGTTCTTTGATTTGATTTGTATGACAATGAGTCGATTTGTTTGAAATGGATGTCTCCTTTGTATGCTGTCTGTTTTCTTGTTTTGGGCGTGAGTGTCCTCCCAATTTATAGTGTTTTCTTGTTTCGAGGTGGTTCGTATCTGTATGGAGTTTATCAATTATGATGGGATTTGGTATATTGTGTATCGTGTTAGTGCTTGGGGAACTCTATGTGTCTTGACCGAGTTTTATTAGGTGTGTTTTAGTGTGTCGTCTTGGGTGTTAGTAGTCGGTATATTGTGTATCGTGTTAGGCTTGGGGAAATATTTGTATAAGGTTTTATTGACATTCATTATATGAATTTTGGGTCGTGGAAATCTATGGCGTGGAAGAAGATTGGTTTAACGTTCCATTTGATATGGATGAACCAATCTCGTAAAGAGGGCAGTAAGATACAAACCTTTTGCTTGAAGGTCTTTAATGGCGAATCAGGCGAGACAGTATGCAATTGGAAATTGTTTATGGTTGATTGTCTTCAACCTTCCAGAGCTTCACCAATCACCACCATGGGCTTTGGCTTATTTTCGACAAACATGGAGAGGTTGTCGATTCGTTTGTTTTATTCAATAATTTTATAAACTTTATAGCAAATCATACACGAACTAATCGAATACATTTGAAGATTGAAGAGATCAAGGTTATTCGGAATCAGGCGTCTACTGGATGCATATATGTTATGTCTGGCAAGCGTACAGTAAGAGTTTATTTGTTTTTTCATAAATTTGAAAAAAATAATATATTAAAAAATACAATATAAAGCTTTAATCAGTAAAAGTGCTGGAATAATGCTTTTGGAATAATTATTTCCTCAAATAATCCAACCCATTGTTCATATTCTACAGTAATTTTTAAAGACACATAGCAATACATGTGACTTGGAGAAAACTTCAAGCTTTCTACACGTCTTCAAGCCTAACTCTCCATGTTTTCTACACATCTTCAACCTGCATGAGAAATTTGAAGACCCTAGGATTTCTACACGTCTTCAAGGTGAAGACTACAAGATTTCCATACGTCTTCAATAGGCATCTCTGAAACAATAAATGGTGCTGCCCGTGAATGAAAGCATGCACCTGTGAATGAATGGTAGCTAAGTGGTACAGTGTATTATTGGTGTATTGTTGGTTTGATGGGATGGGTGAGGGGTGATAATATTATATACGGGGGAGAGGGGATAGCTTGTTCATACATACCCGGTGGAAGCCAAAAACAATCAGTGTGTTTGGTTGAAAGAGAAGGAAGAAAGCTAGTGTTGAAAAAAATCGGTGGAGTCAAATAATTTCATTACGAGCTTAGTTATTTCTCTTTTTCCATTGACATGAAATGAGAATAGATACATACAAAAAAATAACCGGATTTGACTTACTATAGTATTTTTTTATAGAAGCAACTAATTTTATTCAAAGTAGAAAATATCTCATATTTACAATCACAGTCGTAAATTAAGCATATAATTAGGAAAATTTTCTATAATCATTGAAACAAAACTAGTAACTTAAGATTATATAAGGACCATACAATGAAAGTTTAAATCTAACCAAGAAACTCGAACAAATATACTTATTATCAATATTTAAATTTGAGAATTCTTTATCTGTTATTTTATCTCATTTAAATGATAAACAAAATCTTAAATGTGTATTTTATCTTATTGTTATTATTAACAATACTTAATTAAATATTTTATTATTTATGATTAAATAATATATTCTATGAAGAGAGTAAATACATAAATTTTAAAATATTGAGAATTTTATTAAATTATTTTAAATTAAAATTGAATTGATACAATGTATAAATTTAAAGGAATAAAATTATTATTATACTTTGTAACATCATCATTTTCGTTAAGTGAATAGCAGTGTTTTTAAAATTGGACCGGACGTTAAACCGGTGAAGGTACTGGTTCACTGGTTTAATCGTGGTTCAACCGGGTTGAACTGAATTATATAAAATAATAATTTTAAAAATTTTACATAATATTCAAAGAAATATTAATAAATACAACACTACAGAAAAACGTCTAAATGGCATAGAAGAGCAAAAATAGGAGAACAAAACAATCTCACATGGCTAAGAAACATTGAAGAGCATCCCAAAAGTCTAAAGAGTAAAAATAGGAGAACAAAACAATCTCACATGACTAAGAAACATAGAATAGCATCCTAACTGACTTCTATAAATAATAGAGGTAATTTGGCATTCAAAATCATGGAGCCTTTTGGTGAGCATAGAGCGAACTATTCTTTCGCTTTAATCGAGCTCGAGTTTCAGGCTTCAATCGAGCTTCTAAATCTTTTTTGAGTTTGAGCCTTTTCGAGTTCGAGTTTCAATATTATATTTTGAGTTCGATTTGAGCTTGAAAATTTTTAGCTCACGACTTTTTGAGTCGAGTTGAGCTTACTTTTAAAGTTTTCGAGTTCGAGTCGAGCTCAACAATATTCGAGTTCGACTCGGCTCGTTTAACAAATGACGACGTTTGGTTTAATTTTTTTAAAAAAGAAAAAAATAGAACCGGCGGTTTACACAGGTTTTGCCGGTTTTCAGCCGGTTCGTTGCAAAACTAGTTTTTGAAGTTAATCAGACCGGACAAGCAACTGGTTCACGGTTGAACCGGCCGGTCCGATTTTGATAACCATGGTGAATAGTTAAACATGAATCAAATGACATGAGTGGTTAAATGAGTGATTGTTATCTCTAGAGATTCTGGATTCAAACATCAGTGACTGCAAGATATTTGAATGTTCATTGTTAAATGATTAAGAGTCTTTAAAACAGGCTAAGCGTTATTATTATTTTGTTATTTCTGATTAACTATACCTTTCTTACTTTTTTGTTGCAAAACAGGCTGCATTTGCACTTGAAGAACAACGTGTTCGTTTCCCTTTTGTTGTTTTCGACCAGGAAACTTAGATCTCACTCTCCACACGTAATCTTGCCTTCATTAGTCTTTTGTCAGGTTTTAAAGCTTTGATCTGCTTTCTTTTTCTGTATATAGAGCTTAATTTTACTATTCTTCAGATTTGTATAAGATCATTCTAGATCTTTTTTTTTTATTTCTGCCTAGATTTCGCTTGCTTGTTGATTTTCTCTTTTTTCTCATTGCATGATAAGTTAGTAAGATCAAAATATTTTCTGGTCAAAGACCCTTGTCGTCCACTTTGAGTCTCTACACCTTCGTTTTGTTAGTGGAAGAGTTTTGTGCGTCTAATTGCCTTAGAGATCTATCAGATCTCCAGTTCTCTATCGCTTCATCGATCTCAATCTCAATATGTTCTTCTCTGCACTCTTTGCTATTTGCTCTCTTTGTTTTTTTTATTATTATTATCTGTAGATCTGGTTTAGATCTAGGATTTTTCTCGTGTTTTTCCTTTGTTATTTTTAGATTGTTTTGTTATTTTATTGTGTTTTGTTCATAGCGTGTTCAATTAATTATTTTATTGTACTTTATAAACCTAAGACTAGTTATTGTGTAATGCTTAAGTCTCTAATTAGTAGTATCATTTTTTTATTTGGGAAGATAAAGATCACTATTATTATATTTTCCCCCTTTTAACACTATGATTTTAATAATAATAATAACAATAGTATTATATAAATTAAAATCCTATTAAGTAACCAACTAGGCTTCTTAGTACCCCTCAATTCTCTAGCGTTTTTTGGTGCATCTTCTGTCTTCTTTGGATTCCTTTTTCATAGATCTTCATAGCTTCGGATATAGATGATTACCTGAGGTCATGTCCTTCTTTTAGACCCCATAGGGCGTATAGGGGGCGGGCTCGACAGAGTGGTGTCAAGGAGACTAGACTTAGAGTTTGTACGTTGAATGTAGGCACATTAAATGCTAGGCTGCTGGTGCTGACCGATGTACTAAGTAATAGGAAAATAGATTTTGCATGTATTCAAGAGACTAGGTGGAAAGGGGCTCGCGCCAGAGAGTGTAACGGGTACAAGTTGTGGTATTCAGGCGTAGATAACACCAGAAATGGGGTGGGTATCTTGGTATCCTCTAGGCTCAAGGAAATTGTAGTTGAAGTTTGTAGATACCGTGATAGGATCATGATGATTAAGGTTATTATAGAAGCAGAAGTGGTAAATGTCCTTTCAGTGTACGCCCCACACGTTAGCCTAGGAGAGGGGGAAAAATGTTGCTTCTGGGATTCGTTAGATGATGTACTTAGGAGCATTCCGGAGGACCAAAGAGTTTTCATAGGGGGAGTCTTTAATGGCCATATAGGTAGTGAAATCGACAGGTATGACAGTGTTCATGGAGGTTTCGGTTTTGGTAGTAGGAACGAGGAGGGGTCGTTCGTTGCTTGAATTTGCTACTGCACACGATATGGTGGTCACTAACTCATTCTTTAACAAGAGAGATGTGAACTTGATTACGTTCCATAGCGAGGGACATTGTACCCAAATCGACTACATTTTGGTTTGAAATCGGGATCGATGGGCTTGCATTGACTGTAAGGTGTTCTCAGAAGAGGCATGTGCATCACAACATAGATTATTGGTTTAAGTGTTCCGCGTTCGCCACGGGCGGAGCACTCATAGGAGGGCTAAACTAGGTAATCCTAGGATCCTTTAGAAGAACTTACATGGAGCGACATCTGATGACTTTAGGAGTAAGTTTTTTGTCTCATACAGGTTTTGGAACTATAAACTCAAATAATGCATACATGTTATGGAAAAATATGGCAAATTCCATCAGAGAGGTGGGCAAAAACACCCTTGGGTTGTCGACAGGGAAGGTCAAGGAACATAAAGAATCGTGGTGGTGGAACGACGAAGTCCAAACTAAGGTGAAGACAAAGCAAACTTGCTTCAAAGAGTTTCTACAATCCAATGAAGACGAAAAAAGATCGAGAGCTAAACAAAGATACAAGGAGGCAAAGCAAGAAACCAAGAAAATAGTGGCTAAAGAAAATGATAAGGCATACGAGGAAATGTACAAGAGATTAGACACAAAGGAAGGATAAAACGACATCTTCAGGCTTGCAAAATCCAAGGAGAATATGAAAAAGGATCTAGGTAGCATTAGGTTTATAAAGGACAACAATGGTGTTCTTTTAGTGAAAGATCATGATATTAAGAGGGTTTGGGGTAGTTACTTCTTTGGCTTATTTAATAACGGTGCCTTTCCCTGTAGAGATAGTATTGTTGATGGGTCAGCCGACCATCATACTACGACCAATGACTGTCCTACAAGTAGGATTGGGATTGAGTAAGTCAAAATGGCCCTTAGAAAGATGGGGAGAGACAAAGTTGTCGGTCGAGATCAAATTCCTATCACTGTGTGGTTAACCCTAGGAGAAGAGGGAGTTAAGTGGTTAACCAATATGTTTAATATTATCTTAGAGACTGCCAAGATGCCAGAGGAGTGGATAGAGTCTACGGTGATACCAATCTATAAGAACAAAGGAGATCCCCAACGTTGTGGTAACTACAGAGGTATTAAACTACTCAGTCATACCATGAAGCTATGGGAAAGGGTGATAGAGGCTAGGTTGAGATAGGTTACTAGGTTTTCAGAAATCCAATTTGGCTTTATGCCAGGCAAGTCTACCATGAAGGCGATTCATCTACTTCGACGGCTTATGGAGAAATATAGGGAAAAAATAGAGATCTTCACATGGCGTTCATTGACCTTGAGAATGCGTATGATAGCGTACCCCTTGATACGATTTGGAAGACCTTGGAAATGAGACAGATCCCAACTGCTTATATACGGGCGATTCGTGATATGTACTGTAGATCTACTACTTACGTCAGGACTACAGTTAGCTACACCGAGGCATTCCCGGTGGAAATTGGACTCTACTAGGGGTCGGCTCTTAGCCCTTACATCTTCGCCTTGATTATGGACGACATCTATTGTGCGACACCAGACGGTATTCCATGGTGTATGCTTTTCCTGACGACATTGTCCTAGTTGCTGAAACAAAAAATGAGCTGAAGAGTAGAGTGGCTATCTGGAAGACTGCTTTGGAAGAAAAAGGTCTAAGGATCAATATTAAAAAGACAGAGTATTTATGTTCAAATTTCAATGGGAATCAAAATGATGAAGATGTAGAAGTATGCATCGAAGGACACGTTCTTCCCTCAAAGGATTGTTTCAAGTACATAGGGTCTATGATACATAAAGATGGGGGTGTAGATGATGACGTTACACACCGTATAAAGGCGGGATGACTAAAGTGGAGGGCTGCTACTGGAGTTTTGTGTGATAATAAGGTGCCTCTAAAACTAAAGGGAAAATTTTATAGAATGACAATTAGACCAGCACTATTGTATGGATCAGAATGTTGGGCAATCAAGAAATATTACGTAAGGAGGATGGAGGCCGCAGAATTGAGAATACTTCGATGGACATGTGGTAGGACTCTGTGGGACATGACACCAAACTCTGCAATTAGGATGTCCTTGGGGGTGGTACCTGTATCCGAAAAGTTGAGAGAGGGAAGACTACGATGGTTTGGGCATGTTCTTAGGCGACAACCGTCAGATGTGGTCAGGAGGATAAAGTCGATTACAGTCAACGGTGCTAGAAGGAGAGGTCGACCAAGGAGGAAGTGGGTAGACTGCTTGAGATCTGATTTGAAGAATTTAGCCCTTACCGAGGACATGACCTCTGACAAGAAAGTATGGAGACTTAAGACCCGGGTAGCCGAGTAGTGTGGGTCACAGAAATAGGATGTAGCATTTTTGTCTTCTTTTTAATGTCTTTGTAGTAATTTACATGACTTTTACTTTTTATACGTTTCTGTCATTGGAATTTATGAAGGCTTAGAACTAGGGTAACGGAGTAGTGTAACCTTAGTTTAGGTTGTAACCCATTTGACTTTATTCCTTCTCGTAATTTGCTATCGTTGACTATTGTGTATCATTCTCTTCATGTTTCCTCTTTTTAAATTTAGCCTGGACTTACGTTTCTGTCTATATGCAGAGATTTTTACGCAGGGATTACTTCCCATTATAGACGCGCATATGTAGACTGCATATAAAGACTGTTCAACTATATATTTATTTATTTATACATGCATTGTATTTTATATTTATTTTTTTAATTTTCTGACTGCTGGATGTCTTCCACTGAAGCTGCTCTCAACCTGGCGTTGGGGGCAGCCTACTACCCTACCTCCCCTTATCCCATTGCATATGGGAATAGGGTTTTATTGTTGTTGTTGATGATGATCAAAAAAGAAATACGAAAATAGAAGGGTGACCAAATATGTAGTTTACCCTAAAGTTACATACAAATAAATTTTGGGTATAAATTAAGCTATTTAAATTAAACATCTCTTCGAACATCCCCGCCGCCAAGCAAGCCTCTCCTCCTCCTCCAGTTCCTGACCGTAGCCGTCTCTCGACCCCTTCAAGCCAGGAAATTAAATAAGGTAAGTTTATGACTTTGCTCGGACATTCTTTCTACTTGAGTCATGAGATTTTGGGTTATGGTTTATGTTATCTGTTGTTTCGCTTTGCACTGTTATTTACCGCCGCCAACTGCTTCTGCAATTGATGTGAATTCTTTTTACACGCTATTGAGGTCTTTAATGGCCACGGGTATTTGAAACCCACTTTTAAGCTTAATAGAATAACAAATAAAGCTCTTTGTTGAAAGAACTTGGAGCCTCATTTAAATACCATTGGGAGTTTATCTTCGTTCTTTTTTGTACCCTTTTTGAAGCTTATTATTGATAGTTTAGCTTTAAGAACAACCATTGGGGGGATGTACTGAATTTTAATCCATGAATTGGATTTTTCAGTTGAATTCTTATTTGGGTATTCCTTATGTTTCTCTTTGGTTTTGTCTTCAGCTAAAACTTTGCGATTTTGGGTTTTCTTTATTTTGAACTTTGAATTGAGAAATTTGTGTTTTTTCGATAGGTCAGGATATGGGTTCCTCGAACATCAGGGATATCTTGACAGCATTTAGTCCTTCATTGGACTACTTTTCTATTAGTGCTGGAGATGGTCGTATTAAGGTAGCTAAAATCATTTCAAGAGAAATTGACTGATGATGATTTTGAGGACTAGAGATTGCATTTTATGGTTCAACGTGAACAATTATGCATCAGATATTTTTGTCTTTTTAGATTTGGGACACTTTGAAGGGTCAAATTCAAACCGAATTTGCAGACATTGTATCAAGCGAAGCAACAAACGTATATGCTAAGGCAGAAAGAGGGCATCTTTCAATTGATTACAAATGTATTAAGTGGTTGTCTTTTGACAAAAAGGTTCGTCATTTTATGTTTATAAAACAATTTTGCAGAATTTTAATGACATGCCTTTTCTTCTATGATAACTAACTTTTGAACCAAAACACTTGATTTTTGCAGAAGAAAAGGAAACTTGGAAGTTCTCTGCTCGTATTGGGAACAGGAAGTGGCGATGTCTTAGCACTTTATGTGTCTGCTGGTCAGTTGAAGTGGAAAGTTAGTGACCGTCATCCTGGGTGTTGCACATGTTGTTGAAGTCATTTTTGGTCCCCTAATTTACCTTTGAACCCCAATGCATCTAATATGATATAGCAATTATCTGAAGTGGAAGTGGAAATTCACGATAAAGTGAAGTCACTGTGAACAATATATGAAATTCAATTACTACCGTATGCAAAAATGAAAACATCTGAAATTTTCAACTCCCTTGAATCCCAGGAAATTGTGGAATTTAATAGCTCAGTCCTTTTTAATAGGCATTTTGCATACTGGAAGAACTAAACAAGATTCTAATGTACTGTAATGAGCTTATGATTATTTTGGATGAATGCATTAGCCATTTAGATCTATTAATGCGTAGTATTGTTTTCTCTGCTAATTTTCTCTCATAATATCTCACAGGGGTGTCAGTGCTATTGCATTTGCTACGAATGGCTCTTGTTTCTATAGTGCTGGGGTGATGGGATGGTTTGCAAAATTGATTCATTGACCGGAAACCTTTTGGGGAAGTTCAAAGCCTCAACAAAGTCCATATCCTGTATGACTGTCTCATCAGGTAGGTGTTAGCAGCCATCTTGGTGCTCTGCCTTTGATTTCTACTCTATCAAAACGTACTTCATGCTGAATTAATCATCTTGATATGGACTTTGTCTTAGATGGTGGTATTTATTTTACCAGGCAATTATTTATTCTTTGGTACACCAGACATATGTTACTATGCTAGTGGCCAATGAATGATAATGGGAGTCTGCCACATAAAACCAACTTGTTTGCATATTCCTAAACATCAAGTGTCATATAACACATTAGATAGCTTATGGGAGCTTCCTTTGCTTGTGTTAGTTTGAAATCATTTTTTCCTGGTTTTGATTTTTGTTTCATTTTGCTAATGCTATAACTTGGATTCCAACCCTTCTTTTAGATGGCAAGAGGTTAGTCACTGCAGCTGCACAGTTGAAGACTTTTGATTGTTCTAATCACAAAAAGATACATAAATTCATGGGACATCCTGTAAGTGTTTTCAAGTTTATGTGCCTTTTGTGGTCATCCAGTTAAGTGGATATGTATAGTCAATCTTGTAATCTTATTTCCTTTTTCCATTTGTTAATCAGTTGTTTTTAAATTCATAGAGATCTATTCGGTGCATGATATTTACTGAAAATGGAAAATTTATCCTATCATCTGCTGTTGCTGAAAGATATATAGCTGTATGGAAAGCAGAAGATGGCAAAAAGCAGTTCGCTAGTTGTGTTTTAGCAATGGATCACCCTGCTGTCTTCATAGATAGCATATGTGATAACGAGGAGATCTACGTTTTTGCGATTTCGGAAACTGGTGTTTATTATTTTTTGTATGCTCAGGATGTTGAGACATTGTGCAATGCTAAGCCCACGAAGCTTTCAATATCTTCGGAAGATGGTATATCTAAACCTCACAAAGGTGCCCTACAATATTTACTGCAAAATTGCAAGGTGTTCCCAAGCCAGAATCTGTGCATGTGTTTCTTGCCAATGGTTTGTTGGTAAAGCCATTGTTTCAGAAAATTGTGGTGCAATATGGCTCGGACATATTGTTGAGTAGCTCTCAGGATGGGGTCCTTTTACCAAAGAGCTAACCCCTTAACAACTCTTGTTGATTCGGTTGGTAGACAGAAAATAGTGGATCCTAACTTACTTGTTGGGTTCCTCCTCCAGACGGGTTCATAAAGATTAATGTTGATGGGGCGATGGTGAGTGGTTGGAATAAAGGTGGTATAGGTGGACTCATAAGGGACAACAGAGGTGTGTTGATTCATTGGTTCTCTGATAAGGTTGGGGGACCTCCGATTATGGCAAAATTATTGGCGATAAAGAGGGGGTTGTACATGTTGTCAGATTCAGGTGTTGGTCTTAATAAGAGGATTATTTTAGAATCAGATTCAGGTAATGCTTTAAAGTGGATCAAGAATCTGGAACTAAGCTCCCCTATGTTTATATCCTTGGTGAAGGAGATTGTTTCTATAATGGAAGGGAAGGATATTACGTTAAGGCAAATCTTGAGAGCTACTAACTGGGAAGCGGATAGACTAGCTAAGGATGGTATATGATGATCATTAGGCTTTGTTTTTAGTGTGTTAGGGTGCTAGACTCCCTTATATTTCTGCAGGGATTTTGTTTTCAGTCTTATGTAATCAGTGTTAAGGTTTTAGCAGGAAGAGGTGTTTAAGTCTTATGTAATTAGGGTTAAGGCTTTTAAAGTATGATGTAAGGGATGGCAGTGTATTATTATATTGATTAATAAAAGTAGTAGGCACTCTTTTCCCTCTTCCTTTGTCTTTCATGTTACTATTGTAATATGGAGGGCAAGTCGAGGGTTTTTAACGAGGCCTAATATTCTATAAAAAAAAATCGAAGAAAAGACTCAATGACCAGAATAGAGGTACATGTGACCATAACTCATGATTATGCTGGAATACTAACTTCTAAATCATTTGCAATGTGTCGTAAACCTTCCATTCTCTCAAAACCCCTCAATACAAAAAAACTTGAACCTTTAATTATTTTTCTTGATTTCTTGGATTCATCTAGTTGAACGTTATAGTTATCTGTACTTTTATTTGTTGGGGATGCAAAAATGGTAATGTCATTTTGCCTGGTTCAATTCCCACCCCCCAAAAAAACTTCTATTTATCTTTTATTTCTTTTTTTATAGGAATGGTAGGCCTCGTTAAAACCCTCTTGATTAATGGATCATAAAGTGCTCCTTAATCAACGGAAGGAGAAAAAGAGTACCTAAAACTTCATTAATAACCTCAAGTTACATAAGACTTAAAAACAACCATACAAACTCCCTTTACAACAAACCAACCCAAAGCATAAAAGATAACCTAATACAACCAGAACAGTGTATCTATCCAATACCATCATTTGCTAAAGTGTCAGCCTCAACATTGGCTGACCTAGCAACCCATCTAATGATACCATTCAAACCTCTAAACTTATCACCAATATCAATCACTAAATCAATGTAGACAAAGAGACATCGTTCTCTATTCTTAACCCAATCCACTACTAATTTACTGTCAGATTCAACGATTAAACGTTCCTTAAAATGTTGTTGAATCGAAGCAAAATAGGATAAGCCCTTCTTAATTGCCATAAGCTCTATCAAGATAGGAGGACCTGGACCAGCAGTCTCTTTGAAAGAACCCACCATCGAGCCATCCTCAACTCTAAGAATGCCTCCAACACCACTTTTCCTCTAGTCTGCAGTCATTGCCGCATTCACATTCAACTTTATAAATACCTTTGGAGGATGTGACTAGGACACAATTTGATAATAGGAGAGCTTGAATAAGAGCAACTATCCCCAAGTGATGGATCGCTAATAAGAAAGTCCTTAGGAATAGATGCATCCTTGAAGTTATTTAAGAACCAAGCCTCCAACCTACTTCTTGCCATAAAAAATAGATCAATCTGATCTAACCTCCTCTCATCGAACACAATGGCATTCCTCCACTTCCAAATTGACTATAGAACCACACCCGGAATGAAAGACCAAATTTTAGAATTAGGTACCAATTCCTCCCAAGCAAACAAAAAATTTTGAGCATTGGCTTGAAAAGCTGAACAAACTCCCCAGAAACTCAAAAATTTATTCCATAAAGACCACGTCACAACACAAGTAAAAAATAAATGTGTTGAGGATTCATCCGCCTTGTTACATAAAGGGAAAATAACGTCAACAATAGTTGAAACTCCTCTCCTCTGTATCTCTAGTTTAACTGGCAATCTCTGAAGCACCACTTGCCACATAAATACCTTCACTTTCGGAGGAACCAATCCCCTCCAAACGTACTTCATCCAAAAAGAGTCTTCTGTATTTGCAGGACAACATGACTTCACACTCAAATTGACAGTATATACTCCTTCCCCATTCCCTCTCCAGACCAACCCATCTGAACCCTCATGTGAAAGAGTGATATTGTGAATTAAAGCCATTAAATCAGAGAATTTATCTTTTATTTTTGTTTATGTGCTCCTATTATGTTTTCAATTTCTCGCAGTAGATTACTTAAATGCTTCTTTTACTATTTTCTTTGCTCTATAGACTTCTAATGCTAGTTTCTTGTTCGTATGCAATTTGGGTTTGATTCTTGTGAGTCTATATATGGGATCATGTTACGTTATCTTTGATCAGTTTTGCATGATAGCTGATTGTCGAAACGAATTTTCTCTTTAAAGTGAAAATGTGAGATTTTGAAAACCACATCAATTTTTGAATTATCTCTTTCAATTGATTTTTAATTTAAAAACAAATGTGATTTAAAAATCTCTCGTTTCAAAAAAAAATTAGATTTCCTTTACGATCGAAAATATACGGTTCAGAGAGTCGTCACAAATCTTTGATTAGGGTGGGATTGGGCACCAGAAAATGTTTGTTATTTTAAATAAAAATTAATTTTAATTAAAATAATAAATTAAGGTCTGCGTTACCAAAATCCGAATTCGTGAGTCGGTTACGTGCAGGGAAGGATTAGCACCCCCACAATGTCCTAAATCGGTACCTAGTCGATTAATTAACGTCTTTGCAATGAACTTTACAAATTCAAACTTAATTTGACTTTTAATCCTATAAAACAACAAATATGAATTTTACAATATTCAAATGCACTCAAATAAATTAAATTAAAATTACCAAGTCGTTTTAGAAAGATAAAGAATGTTCGATTATTTACAAATATCGAGATCAGATCTTAAAAGCTATAACAACATTTTCTCGATAAATTTAAATAAACGAACATTTCCTTTTCTTTCGTTCTCAAATTTTAAGTGACGAATCAATTTTTTTTGTTTCACTTCAGGGATACGCTTTTAACTTAAAATGGTCATAACGGCCCTCTAATCAGTTCAGACAGGCCACTCAAGACAGTTTTAAATTAAAAGGGTATTACCCTTAGTCTGATTATGTAATAGGTCGAGTTATGCACATTATGATATCATACAAATTAATATATATGAATTTTTTTATCTAATTAATAAACCACTTGTGTGTACATGCATACATATAATCATCATTCAAACATATGAAGCATACATTCGAAAACAACCCTAATTAACTATACATGTATACGC
Source organism: Hibiscus syriacus (assembly GCF_006381635.1). Taxonomy (NCBI): domain Eukaryota; kingdom Viridiplantae; phylum Streptophyta; class Magnoliopsida; order Malvales; family Malvaceae; genus Hibiscus; species Hibiscus syriacus. The sequence continues at coordinate 23,184 of NW_024062035.1, forward strand.
ATAAAAACTTAAACATAAACTAAAATGTAAAAAAAATTGATTTAAGGTTAAAACATAAATGGCGTAAACAATATACTATTGTAGAAGTGATAAAAAAATTAAAAGAACTTAAAGACATGTGTCCAAATTAAAATGGGAATGTAAATCTGATGCTAAAATAACAAACTGTACAAGCATTGAGTCTTGATACAAAAGTAATAACATTCCAAGCACCAAGGTTATAATTTTTCCATTAACAAACAGAGGATTAAAAAGTAAAAATAACTAAATAGGAGGAGTGTGAGCAGAATATACCGAAATAATAAATAGGGAAACTAATTTGGAAAATAACAATATTTGGACAAAAGGAACCCCGATTTCGAAAGTAGTCCTAAAGGTGATTAAAGTATAAATAAAAGCTAAACCTATGAGGACTAAATACTAATTTACCCAAAAAGTTAATATGAAACGTAAATGTAAACTAACCTACATGGACACTAACCTACGCAGAAAACACTCAACCGCTCTTCTCCTTCGACGCCACTCTCTACTCTTTCATTTTTTCCTTCGTTCGAGAGTTCCAAAGCTCAAGACCACTACCTACGCGACCGCTGATCGGAAAATAACGTACCAGTCCAATCTCCAACCACTACTAACAACGACCACAACCATCTAAACCTAACTCAATCGATCCCAAACACCTCACTCTTATCACCGACACCATTAAATCACAACCTTTTTGGGACTTACCACTCTCAAATGACCACAACAATTCTACAAACCCAAATACTCCTAATCGAGGGACTATAAGAGTGTTACCTTTGACTGTTGAAGACGTTCCCTCCTTTCAACGAAAGCACGAAAGCTATTACTGCAAAGACAGGTGAGGTTTCCTCCGAATTCTTTTTTGTCGTTTTAATCTCCTTCTAAATTCTTCTTGTCGAAACGATTTTTCCTTAAAGGTGAGATTTTAAAAACCACATTTATTCTTAATTATCTCTTTTTTAATTTAAAAAACAACTGTGATTTAAAAGACCTATCGTTTCGAAAAATTTTATATTTCCTTTACGATCGAAAAATACGGTTTGAAGAGTCGCCACCAATCTTTGATTAGGGTGTGATTGGACACCCAAAAATGCTTTGTAATTTTAAATAAAAATTAATTTTAATTAAAATAACAAATTGAGGTCTGCGTTACCAAAAAAATGAGTTCGGGAGTCGGTATCTAATCGATTAATTAACGTCTTTGCAATGAACTTTATAAATTCGAATTTAATTTGATTTTTGATCCCGTAAAACAACAAAAAAGTGAATTTTACAATATTCAAAAGCACTCAAATAAATTAAATTAACATTATCGAATCATTTTAGAAAGATAAAGAGTGTTCGATTATTTACAAATATCGAGATCAAATCTTAAAAGCTATAACAACCTTTTCTCGATAAATTTAAATAAACGAACACTTCCTTTTCTTTCGTTCCCAAATTTTAGGTGACGAATCAATTTTTTTGTTTCACTTTCGGGATACACTTTTAATTTAAAATCGTCAAAACGACTTTCTAATCAGTTAAGACAGGCCACTAAGGACAATTTTAAATTAAAAGTGTATTACCCTTTAGTCCGATTATGTAATATGTCGAGTTATGCAAATGAAGATATCATACAAATTGTGCAAAACGTATGTCATGCCAAAAATTAATTAAATAAAATTACAAATATCATACAATGTGACATGCAAAAATTATATACATATGTTTTAATTAAAAATCATAAATTATGCATATTTGACATATTATGAACACATGTGACCTAAATATAAAAACAAAATCTTAACATGCTAAACTATAAATTTAAAAAATGTATATATACATGTTAAAATAAGGACTAAATTTAAATATATGTAGAATTAAACATACTAATTAAAAATTAAAACAATGACTTAAATAAAAACAAGCATAAATGTAAGGTACTTAAACCTAAATAACTCATGAAAATTACAACTAAAACTTAAATATAAAAATAACTAAATCGGGTCAAATTTAAAAAAAAAATCAAGTCCTACATGTGACTAAACTATAAACATGAGCTAAACATAGGAGGATCAAAAGCTAATTTACTCCTAGAATTGTAGTGACTAGATTCTAATTTACCCGAAATATTTAATATCTAACCTAACTCAAAAAACCTAAACTAAACTCCTTTTGAACCTCACGACCGTTCTCTCTTCTCCATTCTATCTCTTCTTCACATTCTTCATTGCTTCCATGGTCGAGAGCTCCCATTCAAATCTGTCATTACCATTCTTACATAACCCTCTGACAAAATAAAGACGAGGGTTGTAACCACCCACGACCCAAGATATCGAATGTAAATAGGGCCGGCTATAATGGATGGGAAAAGCACATCAAGAGGAGGCTAAGAAACTCCGCGTTCGTTGCCTTGATATCGATATCTCTGCTCTCCTCTCTAATATTCCCGCCATTGACGTTTTTGAACTCATTGTTAGAGAATTGGAAATTGATCATTTTTTAACTCCGTGGATCTGATCTTACGGAGAAGAGAACGGTGGAAATGGAAGCCAACATTATAGACGGACCAAAGAGGAGATGTGATGTCGTTTTCGGCTTAAGCACCGTTAAGAACCCTGTTTCTCTTACCCATCTTGTTATGGACAAATCACCACATTTTTATCTGGCCTTCTCCAGTGCCGAAGAGTTTACCAAGAAACAAGGCGTGGAGTTGGTAGACAATGAATATTTTATTACAAAAAAGAACGTGGGTATGCTTAAGTTAGCAAAAGAGGTGAACTCGATTCTGTTTGATTATCGTATCCCAACAACCGGCACCTGGGTGCGGGCACCCTCGTCATGGATAGTCATTTACAGATGAACGGATTCCCCATCAGCGTCTACGCTCCAGAGACAGTCGGTTGCGGTTGACAAGGAGGGAAGTTATGCTGCCGCCACCTCCACCAGTGGGTTGATGAACAAGATGACTGGAATGATCGATGACTCGCCGCTCATCGGGTCCGGTATCTACGCTTGCGAGCTGTGTGGGGTGTCATGCACCGAGGAAGGAGAAGCGGTCATCCGAAGCACCTTGGTGAGGGAAGTGGCGGCAATGATGGAGTACAAAGGGTTGAGCTTGAACGAGGTGGTAGATTTCGTGATAAAGAATAGGTTGGGAGAAGGCAGAAGCACTCGCGCAAATGAATAGAAATGCCACAGTTTTGGTTTTTTTTTAGTTGAAGAGGAGACAATAGAAAGAATGAATAGAGAGAGTGAAAGGAAGTGGCGTTTAGACTAGACTTCGGTTCTGTCCTTCTCTCCCCATGAACGCCACCGTGAAACTCCAAATTCCAACCGCATACAACAATCCCGACACACTGTAAGATAAATTATAAAAACCAGCCTCTTCCTATTTTAATTTTACTACTTTATGCTTTAATCTCAGGTTGGTTTGGTAATTCTAACCCCAGTCCCTATTTCTAACAGCCGAACCCCACCGAGACTACTATCGCACAAATAAGGTGAGTTACTAATTCCTCTTTCTCTTTTATTATACACTTCGAAAGAAAGATTATAAAACCCATACATGAATGAACATTTCAAAAGTAAAAGGAAATAAATGATGTTAATGAAATAAAGAAAAGAAAACCCATTTATAGATTGCTAGTGTTGCTTTCCAAACTCACTGCTTGTGCCTAGAATACAAGAAAAAAAATGGTGTTTTTCCTTTGATCTCTGAATATGGAAAATAGCTTTTACAAGTACTGGTCTTTTCCTTTTTTCTGTATTTTTCGTTCCTTCTTTTTGTCTATGGCCCCCCTCTATTACTGATGTTGAATTGCTAATATCTTTCCCCCTTTAGTTTACTGTCTGTGCCCCACGTTCCTGGTGGTTAATTGCTAAATATAAACCGATCTTGATTTTCTTTCTTCAACTGCTGATGACCATTGGGCTTGAGATGGGCCTCCAGCTGGTTTGGGATCGGGTTAGGTTACCATTGCTTCGGGTTTGCTCCGACATAACCCCGGACAAATCGAGTAACTACAGCGGCCCCTCTTTGCACATTATCGTGTAACGAGAATAGAGCAAAGATCAAAAGATGATCGAGTTTGTCCGATCCTGATAACTTCAAAAGATTAAAGCACTCCACTATTACTTCGAGATAAATGAAACTTGAAAAATCTTCAAATGATGAGTTCGCTCCCTCTTGTTCATGGATTAAGGAACTCGAACAATCTTCTAAAAGCGGGTTCGCTCCCTATTGCTTCAGGGAGTAGAACTTGAACAATCTTCTGCCTACGGGTTCGCTCCCTCTTGCTTCAAGGAGTAGAACTCGAACAATCTTCTGGTGTGATTCTGCTTCACTATTCTTCCATGAAGGCTTAACTTTGAAGATTAAACCTGAAAATCAAACGGTTCCACTTATTACTGTATACTTGAAGATTTAAAAAAACATTATACTCTTTCGTGTCAAGAATCAACTTGGCTTCTTTCGTGTCAACACATCTTAACAAGACCTGATCCAGACTTTTCTTGTATAAAGTCTCACCGTTAAGCACATACCCTGATATCATTCTTCTAATGATTCTCTTATCATTCTCAGTGGCCTGTTCCGGATAACTCTGATACCTTATATATTGCAAGATATCATAATACTAGGGGTTTCCATCTTCTTCCTCTTCAATATTAAAACAATGGGCTGGATACTCATAAGCCTTCATTTCAATTCGCATCATATTTGAATGCTCGCTCAACTTAAATGCTGCTGCCAGTGTGGCTAAGGCATTTGCCATTTGATTCTCTTCTCTGGGGAGGTAATTGAAAGTTACTTCTTCAAATTCTTCAACGAGTTCCATAACCAACTTACGATATTCTACAAGCTTAGGATTTTTTGTCTCTCATTCTCCTCTGAGCTGGTAAATTACCAAAGATGAATCCCCATACACTTTGAGCATTTTTATTTAGCGATCAACGGCGACTCTAAGACCCAAAACACAAGCTTCATACTCGGTCATATTGTTTGTACACTCAAATTAAGCCGACTGATAAAAGGATAATGTTCTCCCTCTAGTGAGACCAAAATTGCCCCGATTCCATGTCCCGTGGCATTTGAAGCACCATCAAAGTTCAACTACCAATATTTACTAGTGGATGCCACTGCTTCTTCTACCGAAATAGCCATTAAATCTTCATCTGGGAAATTAAAGCTCAACGGCTCATATTCTTTCGAAACCCTACTTGTAATGAATTCCGCTATAGCACTTCCTTTAATTGATGTCTGGTTTACATACTGGATGTCAAATTCGGATAATAGGATCTGCCAATGAGCTAATCTTCCAGATAATACAGGCACACCCATTAGATATTTCAAGGGATCAAGCTTGGATATAAGCCAAGTAGTATGATACAACATATATTGCCTAAGCCTTCGGGTAACCCATACTAAAGCGCATCACAACTTTTCAATGGGTGGGTATCTTGTCTCACATTCAGTGAACTTCTTACTGAGATAATAGATAGCCCTTTCTTTCTTCTCAGTTTGGTCACGTTGCCCCAACACACACCCCATTGAATTTTCATAAACCGACAAATACAAAATCAATGGTTTGCCTGAGATGGGTGGCGCTAAGATTGGAGTGCTCGACAAATATCTTTTCACTGCTTCAAAAGCTTTTTGACAGTGCTCACTCCATTCCCCTGAGTTATTCTTGCGAAGAAGGAGGAATATGGGATCACACTTTTCCGTCAGCTGTGAAATAAACCGAGCTATATAATTCAATCTCCCCAAAAATCCTCTGACTTCTTTCTGTGTTTGTGGGGCTGGCAAGTCTTGAATAGCTTTTACTTTATCTGGGTCTATTTCAATTCCTTTTTGGCTTACTACGAATCCCAACAGCTTCCCAGATGTCACCCCAAAAGTACATTTATTTGGGTTGAGTTTTAACTGGCATCTTCTTAGTCTTTTAAAGAGCTTTCTCAAATTCCCAATATGTTCTTCCTCTGTCTTAGCTTTGACAATCATATCATCGACATAAACTTATATTTCTTTATGCATCATATCGTGAAATAATGTCACCATGGCCCTTTATATATTGCCCCTGCGTTCTTTAGTCCAAACGGCATTACTTTATAACAAAACGTTCCCCACATGGTAACGAACGTCGTTTTTTTCATATCTTCAGGGTTCATCTTAATTTGATTGTAGCCAGAGAAACCATCCATAAAAGAGAACAAAAAATTTCCAGCAGTATTATCCACTAGAGTGTCTATATGTGGCAAAGGAAAATTATCTTTTGGACTAGCTCGGTTGAGATCTCTGTAGTCGACACACATTCGAACTTTTCCATCCTTCTTCGGTACTGGGACGATATTCGCCACCCACTCAGGATATTTAGCCACTTTAAGAAACCCGAAATCAAATTGTTTCTTCACTTCCTCTTTAATCTTGAGTAACATCTCAGGTCTTTTTCTTCTCAGTTTTTGTTATACCGGCTTACATTCAGGCTTTATTGGCAGTTTGTGAACAACCAATTATGTATCTAAACCCGATATATCTTCGTATGACCAAGCAAACACATCCTTATATTCTCGAAACAATTCTATCAAATCTTGTCAACCTCCAACTGACAGAGTGGTTCTAATCTTTACTTCTCTCTTATCATCATATGTCCCCAAATTCAAAATCTCAGTAGACTCTTTATGAGGCAGAATCTGCTTATCTTCATTCTCCACCATTTTCAGCAATTCAGAAGGTAGTTCACATCCCTCATCATCATCACAATCTTCTATCTCCCCTTGACATATGGGCTTCTCGAAATCAATATCCGGGTCAGAGTCATTAGCATTCATATTATTGATATCTGAGCTCTTGAAAAAATAATGAAAGAGAATATATATATATATACATATATATATGGGAGGATCTTTTCCCATATAAATAAATAGAAATAAATAAATACATACATATATATATACAACAAAGAATGAATGAATGAAATGCATGGGAGAATGTTTACCATTTGGAACTAACATAATGCATCTTTTATTGAAAGCAAAAAAAAAAAAAAACAAACAGCTTAACCCTTTACAAAAAATCACCTATTGCCCCAGGGTATGAACAACAGGGAGAAAGTTCCAGTGCATTACTCTGTAAAAGATTTGTAAACTATAGGCAGTTCTTCCGCGGTCCAATTGTTCAACACGAAGCCCGGCGGTGCAGGATAAATGCCCATAGCTCTCATTTCTTCAAACTCACCATCAGTTATAACATTAATGCCTAAATCTTCTAAGGCCTTCTCAACCATCACTTCATTATTCCTTGAATTCCCTTGAAACATATGCCCCCAGATATGAAAATGCTGCTCAATGGTGGGAAGGTCATGGGTTCCCAAATAAGGTCTTCACCAGCCAATCTGGCCTTTCTCATTTCCTGACCATTCTTAATTCCCCTTAGCTTATCCCTTGAAGTTAGTTGATACCCCAAACCAAATCGATCTCTTTTAGTAATAGGGCATATTGGATTCACTGGTCCTTGCAACTGTCGACCTAATCCCTTTCCAACTTTCGTTCCTCTTCCAAGAATCAATTTAAGCCCCATCTTGGTACAGTTTGACAATCGAGGCTTTTGTATCTTCCTACCTTCGGCCACAAACGTGGCATTGACAAACTCCAACGATCTGAAAGAACACTCAACTGCTTGCTCATCAACTTCAATATACGGAGCAGTAGTAGAAACAGAAGCAATAATGTCCTCTTCAGCGTGAATACATACCAACCTTCCATCAATCACAAATTTCAGTTTCTGGTGCAATGTGGACGGAACTGCACCGGCCTGATTAATCCAAGGCCTTCCCAACAAACAATTGTACGTAGGCATAATGTCCATTACGAGAAATTCCATTTCATAAGTTGCTGGACCAATAGTTAGAGGAACATCAATCTTGCCCAACACTTCTCTTTTAGTCCCATCGAAAGCTTGAACCACACTTTGGCAGGTTCTCATAAGTGTACTATCTAATGGAAGCTTCTTCAGAGTCACTAAGGGCATCACATTCAAAGCCGAACCATTATAACCCAAAACTCGGGACAACATATGCCCTTTACACTTAACTGTGATATGCAAAGCCTTCTAACTATCAATCATCCAGAAGGGATCTCATCCTCAGAAAAAGATAAAAAATTATCAGCTTGTATATTGGAAACTAATCGGTCCAACTTTTCAATGGGCAACTCTTTCGGAACAAAATTCTGGTTCAAAACCTTTAACAGAGCATTCCTATGGGCCTCTAAACTCAAAAGTAATGATAAAACATAAATACGGGCAGGCAACTTGTGTAACTGTTCAACAACATTGTACTCATTGTGCTTCAGAAACTTCAAAAATTCCATTGCTTCATTCTCAGTTACAGGTTTGTTGATAACGAGCTTATCTTCTTCTATCTGCACATCAATATTTTTCCCTTTATCAACTGCAACCTTCTTCTCAGACTCTTTAGGTGGATTAAGAGAATAACACCTACCACTTCTGGTAAAGTGTCCTACCTCATCTACTTCCTCATTCTCTTTTGTTACATTTCCCATCTGGCAATCATATTTCCAACGCACTTGTTTATTATCCCGATATGGGAATGGAGATGGAGGTGTAATAACCACTTTCGGAGCTACCTTTTCAGCCACTCGATTCTTGGGAGTAATGATTAGAGGACAACTAGCATTGTATACCCCTTTAGACGATCTTTATGAAGCGCAAACTTCCGCTTCCTCTTCTTCAGCAATCTCTTTAAAGAACTCAATTTCTTTACTTTCCATCATGTCTTGTACCAAAGATAGGAAGTCAAGACATTGCTGAATATTGTGCCCTTCACTGTTATGATACTGGCATACCTCTCCACTATTAAACTGTTCACCCATCAAATTGGGCTTCAACAATCCTACCTTAACCATCTGGAACCACACCCAACTCATGGGTGATACCACATCACTAACCTTTCTTACAATTCTCTTTCTTCTCTCTTCAGTAATCGCGTTAACTCCTGCCCCACATGGCTTGGCAACAGATTCTGAGCTATATTCGGCTATTCACTGTCACTAAAGTTGATGACATTCCTCGTTCTCAAAGCTTGGACAACCTTCTTAAACGCAGTACAATTCTCAATGGAATGCCCGGGATTCCCCGCATGGTACTCACACTGAGCACTAGCATCATACTATTTGGGAAAAGGAGGTTGCATTGGTGTCACGTGATACGGTGAAACTACATGTCGATCATACAAAATCTGAAACAATTCCTTATAAGTCATCGGAATTGGATCAAATTGAGGCATCTCTCTCCTCTGGTCCCTTGCCCCTTGTCTATTGTCATTTTGTGTTGATGACCCTGCTCCTTGAGGACGGGAAATAGTGATGTTATTAGAATCGTACTACCTCACATTACTGACTTCGTTTTCCTTTTTCCTCGTTGGTGGCCTCTTACTAGACTCTCATCCCTCGAGCTTTCCACTCTTAACCGCCATTTCAATCATTTCTCCCGCCGTAACTACATCAGCAAAACTTCGATAAGGATTACCGATAAGATGCGAGAAAAAAAGAGCCCTTAAGGTATTGACAAAAAGCATATTTGTTTCCTCCTCTTTCAATGGTGGATGGACTTGCACCGCTACATCTCTCCATCTTTGAGCATATTATCTAAAACTCTCGTTAGACTTCTTTTCCATTCCTTGCAACATCATCCTGTTGGGCCTAACATCTTTCACATGTTTGTACTGCTCAAGAAAGGACGAACCAGTTAAGCTTTCCTGAAAACAATGTATCAACAATTGATCGTCCCTTATGTATCCGGTCATCTTCCTACAGAACATCGTGATATGCGTAGAGGGACACCTAGTACCATCAAACTTCTCAAAAATCAGGAACCTTGAACTTTGGTGGCAAAACCAAATCCGGAACTAGACTTAATTCCTTCGCGTCGAATCCATAGACACAGGTATCTTCCTTCATGGCTCTGACTTCTCTTTCTAATTGTTTCCATTTCTCTTCCAGCGGATTGTTTTGGTCCTTCTTAGCTTCTTCATCAAGGTCTGAAACTTGATGATATTGATGTTCTTCCTGATACAAACTAGATCCAGGCTGTACGTTAACAGAAGCACCGACTGGATTAATATGCACCTTCCCAACATGAACAGGGGTCACTTGAATGTTCTGAGATTGTTCTGGAGTGAACCCTAAAGGATAAAGTGGGTCATCAGTTATAGCTCCTGGCACAGGGCTTTTCCTATGTTCCGGATTTCTTCTTTCCAACATACTCGCAAACTTGGCAAACATCTTCTTTTGTGCATTTAACATGTCTTCTTGCATATTCTTGATATTATCTTGTAACTCCAATTGAGCCTTCTCAATTTGGGCAAGTTTGTCCTCCATAACTTTCTTCCTGATTCTGTAGGTATGCTTGGGATTTTCCAGTATTACTCTGTCACAGAGTCATTTTGTTATCGCTGATATTTATTAATGAATATGAAATATATGATTATGAATGAATAAAATGCGATGCAAAAATTTAAATGTATTAAAATGCATATGCAAAATGCAGGGTGTTGATCCTGGAACGACTCCTTAGAACAACTCTTTATATTAGAACGACGTTCAATTACAAAGTTGAAACATATCACAAATAAATCTGCACTATCTCTCCTATTTGGTGTACATGTACTAGCAACTCCACGATCTTCTGGTTTTCTTCAGCCTCGGGATCCCGTTCTTCAGTCACATCAACAGCTTCCTCAGATAGAATGACCAAATATTGAGCTATTCTCCACGCGTGTCCTAAGTAACAAGCAATAAGGTCCTCTCTTTGCTTAACTCTCGCCTAAGCTCGCTCCCATCGAAAACGCCACTGTATATCCCCCTCATAAGGAACTATCGATAACTCACTTGCTTGCCTCTGAAAATCTTGAACCATGGCTTCAAGCTCACTCACCTGTTTTTTCATACTCTCAACTTCCCCACGACTTGAGCTACCTTCCCTGTTTCGGTATTGTCGTAATGCAGTCTCTAAACTTGAAATCTTCTCCTTCAACTTCTCGTTATGGGCTTGACTCTCTTGTAACCGCTGCTCTAAAGAATCTTTTTCCTTCGATAAAATCTTAACTTGGTGTCTGCTTTGCTTGAGCTCTTCTTGACTCTCTCCGGCTACTCTTTTGAGGCTCACCACCTCTTGCCTCAATTCGACAGACTTACTTGAGCGAGAACATGTCTAAGCTTTTACCATTCGCTAATAAGTTGACCGAAGATCGTCAAAGTCTAGCCAAAGTTGCTTCTCCACTTTTTCAATTCAATCTGCTCTACTCTTCTGAATATCAATCTCCAATCCCTTTTGATACACTTCATCTTCTAGCTTCTACAAAGTCATTCTCCATTGTCTCCGTTCTACTTCGAAATCGCGCTTAGCTAACTCCAATGGGGATGGCACCACTCTCAATTGTTCTTCCATCGACTGAATATTTTCAGGATTCACCATCGGGATGTTGTCATTTACTCGACCGCTTCTCCATTGCTCGTACTCTTGAGATAACTCGAGATCATAAGTGAACAGATTCACATGACGAGTTTGCTTCCAGGCCTCAGTAACCCCTTTAACTTTACCCTTATACTGATCTCCTTTGAATGCAAAATCCGACCCTACCAAGTCCCATGTGGCTGGAATGAACTGCCTTGACCCATACTGTCTGGAAACTAGTAGCGGTGCATACCCAACAGAACCCCATATACCTGGCAAAGGAACCCAATCTCGCTCTCCACATCGGTAAAGTATATCCGAAGAGACATTCCACGAAGCTCGCCACAAAATATCACCATCTATGATATCCTTGAAGATGACCATCTATTTTTCTTCGGTGAAACCCCCATGCCATTCTTTAGAAAGAAAATCATTCAAAGGAGAAAACCCATCTAGAAACACTCATCCTGGTGCCCTTTCAATATGTTTGAAATGACTTAGAATCCATACTAGTAACAAAGGCGCACACCCTATAAAGCGCCCTTCTCCTTCGCGCCTACAAGAACTCAAAGACCGGAACGTCTCAGCTAGAATGGCTGGAACATGATCCACGTGCTTGTCTAATCTTTCAAATAGGTCAACGACTGATTCGTCTATATATCCTAGCACCTTTGGAAAAATAACAAGCCCATAAACCCTAAAGCAAACAAGTCAAGCTTCTTTCTCTTATTAAGGTGATGATCAATTACTTCTTTCAGAGCAGCCCAAGAGATGCACTCACTGTCTCCCTTCTTCTTAATGTTTCTAACTACCCAATCTTCACTCATTTCGGTCATCAATATTAATTTCTTCTTAAATGAATGAGTGACTGGCAGCTTGGTATATATTCTATCTATTTGGGACCTCGGACAACGGACCAAAGCTTGATACTCCTCTATTGTTGGTGTCAGATCCACCCTACCAAATGTGAAACAGCTATAAGCCGGATTCCAGAACTGCGCCAATGCTCTAAACAAATTTCGATCAATAGAAACATCCAGAAGATAAGGAATATCGTCGTACTACTGATAAAACATCTCCTTATCGGCTACTTCCCATCTTCCCCATACATCTCTTAGCTCACTCAGATCATTCTGACGTACATTGATGTAAGTGTAACCAAATAACTCCGACACATATCCAGGCATCATACTATCCCCATTGGTCAATTGGGACTGTTCTGACCACCTCAGAACATTCCGCATTATCCTCAACCTCTCTCTGAACCATTCGTTCTATATTATTGGCCTTCTATATGGACATCGATCCTAAATCAACACCATGTAATGGATAGTGCAATGCAAACATAAAAGAAAAAAGGCAAACACAACAAAAGATCGGTTAGTAAACATAAAGCAATTAAGCCGGGATAATAATTTGTTAAAGAATCCTACCCACATGCTGGCTACCCAATCATGCTTTATCAGATCCTACCCAACATGATATCTACCCCCATGCTTTGTTATTCACAAAAAGAAATCCTAACCACATGATATCTAATTCGCATGCTTATTCAAAAAATAAATCTAACCGCATGATATCTAGTTCGCATGCATTTATTCGAAAAACGAAAATAATTGACTCAAAAAAGCTTTTCCTTGTGTACTCTCCTCACGGGATTCTTAAGGTTCGGGTTTGGTTCAACCTAAGTTCAGGCTCTATGTTCACTATATGCCGAGTTCAGTTCTAAAGTAATAGGTTCTCGAATTGTCCTTGCCGGTGTCCCCTTGGGCTGTCAAACCCTCAATCCTGGCCCATCATAGGCTTTAGGGGATCGAGTTCAATTTCGAGGGAACACACCTCCTTATGTCCATACGGAGGTGATTACCATCACGAGGACCATAAGGCGTGAGCTCCAGGAGCGATCCACTATCCCAAGCGGAGGTGAAAACCACACGAGGGCATAGTCTCTCACTCCTACTTAATTAGAACGGAGCGGGGTTTTAGCTCGTGTCATGAAAATGCAACTGTGCAGTGTGTGAGGAAAAGCTAAAAAACATAATAAAAACACTCAAAATTTCCTAAATTCACACAATTAATCTGAAATCATTAGCAAACAAATCAGTACAACTATTTAATTGTTAATCGAATTAAATTAAAAAAATCAAAATACAAACAAAACTTATTAAAAACCAAACAAGGGATCAAAAACCAAATTAAAATGAATTTATAATTTTCAATTGCAAATACAATTAATTAATTGACTATTAGCCTGACTCTCTAAAAAAAAGTCCCCAGCAGAGTCGCCAAGCTGTCGAAACGATTTTTCTCTTTAAAGTGAAAAGGTGAGATTTTGAAAACCACATCAATTTTTGAATTATCTATTTCAATTGATTTTTAATTTAAAAACAAATGTGATTTAAAAACCTCTTGTTTCGAAAAAAATTTGGATTTCCTCTACGATCGAAAATATACGGTTCAAAGAGTCGCCACCAATCTTTGATTAGGGTGTGATTGGGCACCAAAAAATATTTGTTATTTTAAATAAAAATTAATTTTAATTAAAACAACAAATTAAGGTCTGTGTTACCAAAATCCGAGTTCGAGAGTCGGTTACGTGCGGGGAAGGATTAGCACCCCCACAGCGCCCTAAATCGATACCTAGTCGATTAATTAACGTCTTTGCAATGAACTTTACAAATTCAAACTTAATTTGACTTTTAATCCTATAAAACAACAAATATGAATTTTACAATATTCAAAAGCACTCGAATAAATTAAATTAAAATTACCAAGTCGTTTTAGAAAGATAAAGAATGTTCGATTATTTACAAATATCGAGACCATATCTTAAAAGCTATAACAACATTTTCTCGATAAATTTAAATAAACGAACATTTCATTTTCTTTCGTTCCCAAATTTTAAGTGACGAATCAATTTTTTTGGTTTCACTTCCGGGATACGCTTTTAACTTAAAATGGTCATAACGGCCCTTTAATCAGTTAAGACAGGCCACTCAAGACAATTTTAAATTAAAAGGGTATTACCTTAGTCCGATTATGTAATAGGTCGAGTTATGCACATGAGGATATCATACAAATTAATATATATGAAATTATTTTTATCTAATTAATAAACCACCTGTGTTTACATGCATACATATCATCATCATTCAAACATATGAAGCATACATTCGAAAACAACCCTAATTAACTATACATGCATACACATAAAAACTTAAACATAAACTAAAATGTAAAAAAAAATTGATTTAAGGTTAAAACATAAATGATGTAAACAATATACTATTGTAAAAGTGATAAAAAAATTAAAAGAACTTAAAGACATGTGACCAAATTAAAATGGGAATGTAAATCTGATGCTAAAATAACAAACTGTACAAGCATTGAGTCTTGATACAAAAGTAATAACATTCCAAGCACCAAGGTTATAATTTTTCCATTAACAAACAGAGGATTAAAACGTAAAAATAACTAAATAGGAGGAGCGTGAGAAGAATATACCGAAATAATAAATAGGAAAACTAATCTGAAAAATAATAATATTTGGACAAAAAAAACCCCGATTTCAAAAGCAGTCCTAAAGATAATTAAAGTATAAATAAAAGTTAAACCGACTAAATACTAATTTACCCAAAAAGTTAATATGAAACCTAAATGTAAACTAACCTACATGGACACTAACTCACGCAGAAAACACTCAGCCACTCTTCTCCTTCGGCGCCACTCTCTACTCTTTCATTCTTTCCTCCGTTCGAGAGCTCCAACGCTCAAGACCACTACCTACGCGGCCGCTGATCGGAAAATAACGCACCAGTCCAATCTCCAGCCACTACTAACAACGACCACGGCCATCTAAACCTAACTCAATCGATCCCAAACACCTCACTCTTATCACCGACACCATTAAATCACAACCTTTTTGGGACTTACCACTCTCAAATGACCACAACAATTCTACAAACCCAAACACTCCTAATCGAGGGACTATAAGAGCGTTACCTTTGACTGTTGAAGACATTCCCTCCTTCCAACGAAAGCACGAAAGCTGTTACTGCAAAGACAGGTGAGGTTTCCTCCGAATTCTTCTTTTCCGTTTGAATCTCCTTCTAAATTCTTCTCTTTTTATTTGGAACCTTGCTATTACTGTCTGGGATTGTTTATTTTCGTTGATGATTTCTATTGGGATAATAGGTTTTTCATTTTTTTCATTTTGAATGGATGTAAAAACGAAAGAAACATGCTTATGGAAGCATTGGGAAAAACAACTTAAAACTTCGAATTCTAGCCTTGTATTGTCCGTGTAAAAATGAGAACGATTACACTGTTTTTTGTTACAATGAATCCCCTAAAAAATGCAATGCTCTCCCTGTTCTGTGCTCTTGTCTTTTCTGGTTAATCCCTGGTAGGGTAGCCCCCCTCTCTTCATGGTGATAACTCTCCCTCCTTTCTTTATTGATAGTTGTTTTTAATTAAAACTGACTCTTACAGTTTCCTGAGTGCTCAATATCACTCCCACGATCAAACACTACTTTCCCCACATTTTCGCTTGCTAACTGTTCTTGTTTTGCAGGACTTCACGTGGACTAAAGTTTCCAATCAACACTGCTGTTTTGGGCTGATTTGGGCTCCTACTGGTCCAAATTTATATCGTTTAATACGAAGCCTCCGATAAAGTCCCCGGACGAAATCGAGCATCTACACTGATTTCATATTATGTAAATAGTAATTGCATTGGATCGTGCAAATGCTGAGGATGCTGCACTTCCAGTCCCAAAGATTTTTCATCTTCATGAGCAAAAAGAGTATAGACATGGAAGTTTGGGAGTTGGTGCTAACGATGTAGTGATTGATTCCTTCAACCCTGTGAGCCAACCGGAATGCGTGGCAGAAAAAGGTAAATTAAGCATTCAAATTTTCAAGTGCTTGGAGCTTAATCTTTAATAATGTGCCATAAGCTGGAAAATCAATGCTGATACACAGTTCAATAATAGAAAACAAATTGAAACAAAGGATTGGATGGAAGCAATATGAATCCTTGTTAATTTCTTGCAGTATTTTTTTGTATATGTTGTGTCAACCTTCTTTCAATGCTAGTGTGCCATTACCAATTTTTTAATTATTCTGGCCTATGCAGATGACTCGATGAAATTTGAAGCACGTTCAAAAACTCTTTGCATGGAGGATCAGTTAAAATCACTAGGAATACATAATACATGTGGCTATCCGCTTGATTCTATGCTATTTGATGGTATTAATCTTGAAGCTAATTTTCCACCAAAGAAGGTTTGTATTCAGTCGATAAAGATGCAAATTATGTTTTATCATTGCAAATATCTTTCGATTTTATTTTAATTAAGATTTATTTTGTTTCATTTAGCTAATTTTTGAATTAAATTATCAGATGAGAGCAGTTATTTCTCCTATGGAGCCTTGTGATGCTCATAAGTTGCTTGAAAACTTGATGAAATCGTGGCAATCAAGGTTAGTTAAGTCTTTGTTACTTGCATTCTCTACCTTCTAACATTTTATATACCAGTAACCTATTCCCTGATGTGAGTGTCGGATACCCATATATGGGTATGCTCGATTTTATCTAAGCTCCTCTTTGTATTTGGAGGATCATTAGAGAATTATATCCCCATACCCATTTTGGTATATGAATTGGACACGGATGAAGAGTTGGAGCAACATCGCAGATACATAATTAAAACCAGTCAAAACGAGGTTAATAGGTTGTCTTCCGTAGTTGCTTTGATTTCTACATTTTCCTTTGAAGTATTTGTGTCTGACACATGTTCCGACATGGGTATGAAAAGGATCTTCAAATACATGGAAAACATTGTTAAAAAGAAGAAAAAACCCAAAACATGCCTGTGTTGGATACGTGCACGTATCTAACGCTCATTCGATTTCCAAATAAAATAACTATCCTCCAAGGACCTTCAAATACATGGAAATGTATGTGTGTGTTTTTGTGTATATGTAATAAATAAGCAGAACATATCCATGTTGGATACATACACGTATCTGACATACACACTAATTTGAGTAAAATAGCTATCTTCGACTGGGAGATGAATTTTATATTAGTAAAATTCCAGTCTATCAATTTGATTTGATATTCGTCGGAATACTGGTAGATTGACGATAAAAATTCTCACATTTAGTATCTTAAGCTTGAACCAAGCATGAAGCTTTATTATTTTATTTGCTAGGCAGCTAAACCTATGTTGCTCCAACTTTTCTTCTTTTCTGTTGGTATATTCATCTCTTACACGTGTATCCGACACTTATCGGACATGGATTTCGGGGATACATGACCTTTGAAGGTCTCCAAACCGCGGGGGGGGGGGGGGCAATTGAACATGTGTGGGGCACATGCCCATCTCACCCCAGTCCAATTAACTTGGTTCTAGAGTTTTTACTCTATTTTAAGCTTATTTCGTTTTATCCTTTCTGGCAAGAAAATAGCTACAGACATGATATGCTTGAACATTCACGCTTTTAGTTTCTTCAACAGGACATGTAGTGGAAAGTATGTTCTTCCGTGGATATATGGTTTATTGCTGACTCACGGTCATTTTATATTGCCTCGAGAATCCGTAACCCAGATGCTTAATTCCTTATCGAAGGTAACTTTTCTAAAAGGAAAATTCCCTACCCCTTGTTTGTATCAAGCTTTCTTTTGGTAATGACTGGGTTCCAAAATAACCTTGCCATATCACCCTATGCTGTGAAAGGTATCGTTCTTTTCGGAGAGCCATCGGCTTCTCAAGTATTTTTCACCCGCAAGTGTCCCTTGGTTCTCTAACCAAGGAAGGCCACCTGCAAATTACAAATGCTTGAGGGGCCAATGGGTTCTCAAAGAGGACAATGCCTTTGATGTAAGCACATGAACGGGTTATGATCATACCCAGGTGCATACAGCAACGAGGAACAGACATTCAGGAACCTAGTCATTACACGTTTATCTTCCTGTGTGTAATTATCCTGTCGTTATCTTAAGAAAATGAGATTAATATAGTAACTGTAATTAAGATTCACAATGCCCCCCTTTTTTTTTCCAGAATACTAAATCGAGAGGGTCAGCACTTCAGTTATCCGGGCGATTGCAGCTCGTAACAACACAGGCTCGTAACTTAATGTTCCTATGTGGATTATATTATTTGTTGTGCTTGATTGTATTCCTTATGTTTTCGAAACAGATCGACAAGGCATCTCAGATCAAAAGTCAAAACTCCACGAGCGATCACTCCATGGATGAAAGTGAAGATGACGATGATGATGTAGATGACGTTCTTTATGGGGAAGAAGATGAATCCCAAATAAGTAGCGACGATGATAATTAAATGCCGTCGGTGCTAGAGGTAATAGTAAAACCGTGGGACTAAAGTTTGATTGTTAAAGATATTACCATCTCCGTTAAACTGATTGGAAGATTTTGCCAAATGTTTAAAGAGATTAGGAAGTGTTTGGTTCAAGAATTTTCTCATGTTTGGTTGGCCGGGAATCTTATTCCCGGTAATGTTTTATTACCAATAGTAGATTTTTTGGGGTATATTATCGGGAATGTCATTACCTCCCTTCTCTTAGGTATTATAACATTACCGTCGTTTTGGATTAAAATGTCTTTAAATTTTTATTTTTTTTCAAAAATATCCTTCTTCTGTCATTGAATAATAAAAATTTTACGAAAATTAAATTATAAATTTATCTTTAAATTATTTTAGATTTACAAAAAAAAATCTATAATTAAAATTTTATATAAAGTTCAGAGGTTAAAAAAAATTTACTTTTTCATTAAACTTTTTTTATGTTTTTAATTTTGTAAAAAAATTATATAAATATTATGAATTTAATTTTTTAAAGAAAATATATAAATATTTTATAATTTGTAATATTATATAAATATATAATAAGGACAATTTGATCAAATATACATTCTAATAATTTTTTATTCCTTTAACTAAACACGATAATCTTACATTCATGCTAAACCAACCAAACACAAAATATAACATTCCCAGTAATCATATTCCCTGGTAATCTTTTTTCCCACTGATAATCTTACATTCTGTGAACTAAACGCACTCTTAGTATATACCTTGTAGGAGTTTGTTTTATTTATTCGTTTTTGTTGTGCATGCATTAGCAGATCCAATGTTTGAGACTTGTGTTATAGTTAAACGATTTTTCACCACTGGAAGTTTTGGAAATTACAAAATGGTTGTTGAACATATTGAACAGTTACAAAATGGTCGTTGTAAGTTATAAAATAGTGATCTATTTTGATAAGTTTAAGGACTGTTTTGTAACATTCTAATGAAGTTTAATTATCGATATAATTGTTTGGGAAGCTTGGTGATTATATTTTTTAAAAATTATAAAATGATCATATAGTTAATAAAGATTTTTTCGTTAAATCTTTATAAATAGATCATGTGATAATTAATAAAATTAATATAATAATAAATTAATATGGAATATAAAATTAAAATCTATATCTGATCTAATTGAATATAAATATTAAAAAAAATCTTTTTTATTTCATAAAATAGATGTTAATTGAAAATAAATATCATTAAAATATAGAAAATATATATATTATTATTTCAGGTTAATAGTTCTTTTACTTTAAATTCAAATATTGTCTGATTTCATGTTTTACACAATTTAATTTGAATTTTAAAAAGAAAATATGATATAATAAATTAAAATTGATTGAATTAAGATAAAACGACTATTTCATATCAACCTTACTTTAAGGTGGCTAAAAAATCAAGGTAAAAATAGTCCCCTAACTATAGGATATTGTGTTGTTGAGTCCCTTGACTATTAAAAGTTATAAAATTGTCTCTTAATTATAGGACACTCCTTTGTTGAATCTATTGACTATAAAATATTATAAAATGATCACTCAACAACTCATATATTCTAAACTTATCTTTTTTCATTAAAAAATTAACGATCGTCTGAGTTTGACGTCAACATGTTGATTGTGATATGATAAAATATGATCCCAATTCCGTTTCAGCTGTATTTTATAGATCGACTCTCTATTTATATTGTATCTTCAAGCTAGTATTTAAAATATTATGTTGTCGAGCGAGTGCTTGAAAGCAACAATGATGTTAGTAGAAATCATTAAAAATATGGTTTATCATATACAATCAATAAGTTAACGTCCGCTCATATGACTGCTAATTTTCTAAAGTAAAATGAGGAGTTTGGAACATATGAATACTTATGTGACCATTTTATAACTTTTAATAATTAAATGACTCAAGAAAATAATGTCCCATAGTCGAGGGATTATTTTATAAATTTTAATAGTTAGGGACTTACCGAAATAATAATCTATAGTTGGAGGACTATTTTTGTATTTTACCCCAAAAAATCAAATAACTAACTCTTATAATCAGATGATAGAAAGAAAAATGTTAACAATCAGATAATTATTTCTATAGTTTACCTAAATAAAATTGCTCTGCTACTCCTAATTGTGTCGACAGAACTCAAGAAAGGCTCCAATTATTAATATTTTCAAAACGAAGTGTTTTGTTCGATCTCAATTCCTTAGCCCACACGTCCAAACCATTGATCTTTGGATCAAAATCGGAAGACAACGGCATTTCATCGGCGAACGAGGGGGAAAATTAAAGGAAAAAGATGAAGATCGTTGTTAATGCGATGGCTTGTACAGTCGAAGTCGATAATCGAATTCCTCTCCATTATTATTATCGAATCGCCGATAATCTCCTCAAACAGGTTCGCCATCGAATTGCTGCCCTAATCCTACGTCTTTTCCCTAATAATTATTAATTCACGATCGTTTAATGTTTAATTTTAGCTTAACCTCAGTTGTAATCACTCCTTTTGTTCAATAAAGTTTTAATTGCTAACGAATTTATAGTTTGGATGATTTGATTAGCTCATTTACCGTTATTATTTATCTTAATATTTGAAAATGGTGGTAATTTAAGTGCTTATTAGCTTTAATTTGTAACATTGGCTTTCGAACGCTTTGTTTATTTATGTTAGCTTGAAATTTTAGGTATATTTACAGGTTTTTTTAATGTAATTTTAAATTTTCAGGCGAGCATATACCGAAACGAAAAGAACATAGTAGATTTGTATATAATACTACTTAGATATTCAAGGTGAGGGAAGCTTAGTGTGGATTGAATAAAGAAAAGCTACTAAAATAGTTTGTCTAAGCTTATTTGTAATTTTTTTTATCAGTTTGGTATCGGAGACTCTACCCTTTTCATCGGGATTACCAGGTTTTGCTTCCCAAAGAAAAGGCTAAATATAGGAAGGTGAGGTTTAATTGTTGTTCTAGTTGCGCTATGATATGAATCCGCTCTAATGGTATTTAATGATGTTTTGGTTGTAAGGTTTCTTATTTGTAGAGGCTTTTAGCTGTACTTGATGAGCTCGAATCTCTAAAACCGGAGGTTCATAGGAGAGTCGACGAACTAAATAGACCTCATGCAGGGAATAAATTGCTTGAATCTGATGGCTATGAAATCACTTCCTATGGCTCTGAGAAGACGTCACCTTTGGAATGGCCCCATGTAGATAAAGGGTCTAATATGAGCTTAGATATTCAACAGGTACTAATCCATTTATAAGCTGAGGATGCAATTTGATTTTCATTAAACAATTATGAATTATCTCTATATTCGTTCCTTGTTTCTGTTAGCCTCGTTGTCCAGTTTTGTTTCTTGTTTTTACTTGCTTTTTTTAATAGAATGCCTAATATCATAGCTCGTTTTCCTTTTTTATTTGGATGCAGCCTGCCAACATGGCTGTTCATTCTTCATGGAATTATAATAACGATCGTAATCAAATTGACAAGCAGTTCCAAAAGTTGTGAGTTATTTTTCCCCTCGTTAATGATGATTTGAACTTGCATCCTCTAAGCCATACCTTTGCAGTCTGAAAATCTGCAGTTGTATGGTTGGATCCATTAAAGTCAACTCTGTGCTTTTAGTCGAAACCTATTAGAAAAGGAATTAATTGATGTCAGAAGCACCACCAGGCATAAAATTCCGTGTGTTACTTCTGCTTTACAGCATCTTGATTTTTTTGGTCTTTACTTATTGTCATATTTGTTTGTGTTTTCCAATAACCCTCACAAAAAATTAATTATTTGAAAACATTTTCTCTAAGGCTAACATGTTCTAACCATTTCTGGACTGGATATGTTCAGGTCTATTAATGTGCCACGTCCAAATAAAGAAACATTGTCTAGACACTCATTTCTTGGTCCTAATGGTCTTCGAAGCCAGTGGCTTGGACCTGGTGCAGAGATAAAGGTAAACCTCAGTTTGCTATGTCTCCCGCGCTCCCTATCTTCTTTCTCTATTCTTTGTTTAATATTTTTTTCATGCTTAACTGCAAACCTGCATCAAATAATCTATTGTTCTATATAATGCAGGTTCAATATCCAAGCAGTATGGACTTGGTTCCTTCAGAAAATTCAGGGTAGGCTTCCAGAAAGTCCAATCATTCTTCTTTAAGCTGATAAACTTTTCTATCTTATCCATTATCATGTAATCCTTTCCCTATTCTGGATAAAACTTAGAATATATGTTGTGACTGGTTTTTGTTGCTACAATGTGGCTGCTTTAACATTTTCTCTTTGCTGTTGGAATTTATTATAGGTCGAATCAGACTGGACAATATGGTTGTCTGGCTGTAAAAGATGCTGATATAGGACAGGTTGGTTCTGCGATGGAGTCGGTGCTCTCCTTAGATGATGGTCGATGGTTAAATCCTGCTGAAGGCCGTTCATGTCACCCTTTAATTACTGAGGCAAAGGAGGATCCCTCCAGTTTGTCGGTATCAAACAACCGTCTCCTCCTCCTGTTCTTGCTCAAGTCCATCAAGACTTTGCTCCAATACTTCCATAAAAAGTTGCTGATCCAAGACCTGGTCCAGCAAAGCCTTCTCAAGATGGAATGCCAAATAGTAGTTCATATCAGCATTTACATGTTGTATGCCCGCTGTATCAAATTCTTGTTCTTTCCTATTACTTGTTGGAATTTTATGATTATAAGATTTTGGTCTTCTACATCAATTTTATTTGAATTGTTGACATATTCTGCAGCCAGTGCACATGATGGAGGATTTCTTACGTCTAGCTCAGAAAAAAATTTGGAAACATGGGGTGTTCTGGCTGGATCATTGGTGGGAAACAATAATTTGAATCTTCATAAGCATTTAGTTTGAGAGAATTAGGAAAGAGGGGCTTATAAGTTTCTGCGGGAGGTTGTTTATACTTCTGATTTTGTGACTGTAGAAAAACAGGGTTTTCCATATCGCCACACTTATAATCCCAAAGCAGGAATCCACTTCAGATTCGGTATGATGTTTAACTCTTTCTAATATATTTTATTTCAATCCTGTGAACTAATATTAACTCTATTGAGAGTTAAACTATGAATGTGTCCATATTCTTTATTACTGTTGCAATGAATTTTTTTTAACTTTTCAGTGTTCAACATTAAACGAAGAAGAAATTTTTGAAGTTCAAGATAAATTATCTCTGTTTCCCCTGGGTTGGATTCATGTAAGTGTGTTAGTTCACGAGCCTCGAGAGTTAGTTCACGAGCCTCGAGTTTTCAATGCATATTTGTGTGATTACATTTTCTTTTCTTCTATGGGGCTATGTGCTCTTTTTCGATGAACACATTTGACCATGGGGTAGGCAAAAGCTCACTTATCCTGCATTCTATTTCAAAATACTATTACTTATCATCATTGCTGCGGCACTCCATTATTTCCGTCATGCCAACACAAACATGTTATTTTAAGGTCAAATTATGCAATTTGTTCTTGTACTATGCGATAGTTGTGGATTTGGTCTCTTTACTCCAATTTGTTCAAGTTTAGTCCTTGTAATTCACAAGTCTTAGCCCTGAGACTAGCAGAAACTGTAAGCTTTGTTAACTAATATGACGTGGCTTTTTTTACTTGATATGATGTGGTTGTTTTTTTTTGTGTGTGGTTATTACGTGAAAAAAAGCTGATGACATGGCATGACAACAAGAAGGACCACATCATTATGTTATCCATGTCGGTATAAACAAAAAAAGGAGATAAAAATGCAAGAAGGAAACCCAAGAACTGAACATTATCTTTCACAAGAGAGGTGTTGAGGATTTTTTTTATTGGTTCAATTGTTTACCAGTAAGTTTATAAACAAAAAAAAACTTTTAACTGCATCGACCCCTCACTCTCACCTCTTCTGATTTGTATTTTGCTTGATCCACAACCTTTTTCGGATCTTAGAAATAATTTATTTTTTCAATTTCTTAAAATTGTCCATCATTTTACTTAACCCTTTTTGGAAACTCTTAATTCCTCTAGGAAAGTTAATGAATTTTCTGGGATTTTTTCTGGGTTGTGTCGTGTGTGTTTCTTTGTTTTGGCTGAGGTGTTTCTTTTTTACCCTTTATTTTAATTTATTGCATTATTAGTATTTAAAATCATGTCTTTAATCACAATTTTAATTTTGTAGAAGTAGAAGCTTAGACCTTGTCTATGGTTTCTTGGAATCAGCTGTAATTATTTACTTTGGAGAAAATATAGAAAGAAAAAATCTGGGTGTATTCAGTTTGGGTGTTCTTTATAGATTACAAAATTTTCTGATTAATCATTTTTTCTTCATATAACTACTAATTACTCAACTAATAGGAAGGTTTTCTTCCTCTCTTCACAAACTGCCTTCTTCCCTTCCCAAAATCTTGCTGTGCCGTCGGACTAAATTTGCAGATGTTGCATAGTCCAAGGATGAATAGCATGATATGACCTTATTTTGAAGTTAACCCATGATTTTGGGGTTTAACGAAGCTTATGTTTGTTGCTTGAGCTTGACGTAATTGTAATGGATAAAACACTTCTAGATATATGACAAGCTGGTTCTACTGTAGGCTGTAGCTTGTAATTGGTTTATTACCTGTAATGGATTTTCTTTTTCTTGGGCCTTGCACTAATGTAGTTCCGTTTTCTCTACTTGTGTTTCGATGAAACTCATGCTTCTTTTGGTTCTGTTGTTTTCGCTCTCAATTTTGCTTTTCAATCTCCTCCGATATTTATTTTTTCTTCCTTTGATTAGCATTATATGTTGTTGTAATATTCAATGCATTGCTTAATCTCCTTCGTGAGGCCGGATTTATGTTGGAGTTTTAGCTTATGTGTTAGGTAGTAAGAAATTAGCGTGCATCTTGATGTTTGAGTGCAAGTTTGTAGACAAATTTTACACATCTAAAACTTTTAAATGCCTTTTCTTTCACACACACCCTACTCAGACGTGTTTCATGTCATCAGTTGATCTTCACACTCATTACTTGTATCAGGTACAAGAACTCGTACTTGAGATGTGAGTGTTTATGTATGCACTCCATTTTCTTGTGTAAATTCAATCTTACTACATCTAGTTCCTTTTATCCTTCTCAAATGTATGAATTACATATTATATGTTTTTTGACAATCTTTTCTCTTGAACTTATCTAGATTATGTTACCGGAAGCAATTGCAATTGTTATGGCCCCTACCGATACATCCAGGTAGATTCTCATTTCCCCTAATGATCAGGTCGTTGAATTCAATGAAATATAGGAGTAAAAGGTGCAAATACAAATGTTTTATGGTTAGACAATTGTTTTCTGTCATGGTCATGTTTTGAGATGCTAATATATCTTTAACATGAGGTCCCGTACCATAGAATGGAGTCACTTGATGCTTGTACTTGATATTTCAGAAATCCACTTCAGTATTTAGACAGTTTTCCGTAAACTTTTTGTCGATTTGACTTGTTTGCCCCCGTGTCAAATGTAAAAGGATTAAATTCCTCGTTTCTATGGTACAGAGATTAAATTGTACTTTTGACTATAGTACGAGTGTTCTAAATACTTTAACATCTTTTCTTGCTCTGTACACTGAAGCATCTTTTGCTTTAAAACTTCATTTTGTCTAGATGATGAAAATGGGAAGAGGGGATTATTCACGTTTCTTAATTGAGCAATTTTGCTGGAAGCTAAATGATCAGAAGTAGGTTAAATCCGATGATCAGAAGTAGGTTAAATCCGATGATCAACATGTATAGTCCCCTATTAGTTTTGAAAGGATATTACGTTTCTGAATCGAACAATTTTGCTGGAAGCTAAATGATGTTGAAAATGATCAGAAGTAGGCTAAATCAAATGATCAGCATGCATAGTAGCCTATTTGTTTCAAAAGCATATTACGAGTTGGCTAGGACATTTGCATATTCCTTCCGGTTTTCTTCAATCAACATGCTATCAACACCCTGATTTTTCCGAAACTCGAAATCTCTATCAATGGATTTTTTCTTCCTTGGGTTCTTTGAACTAGAATATGGATCTCTTTCACTATCCATTGCACCTACATTGAACTTCCTTGGCCCGGTTTTGGAATTTCCAGTGGTTTTAGCTGATATCTTGTGTCGCCCCGAAGCAGAATCCATAGGCTGCACTCTTCTACCATGCAAGTTGGAACCTATAGGCTTTTGATCAGTTATACAATTTTGCTTCTAGTTGTTCAGCTTGAATGCACCGGAAGCATTGCGCATTTAAGATTTCTTATGCAAGCTCTTTTGAGAACTTGATTGGCTCTTTAAGGATTTATTTGACTTAACCTCACTCTCGTCTTTTGATCCTATCATACTTGGGCGGCTTCTTGAAATCAGTCCTCTTTTCTGCACATTGATTTTTGCTTGCATTGCAAGCGAAATAGATTTCCCCTCACTCTTTATAACCGGAGAAATTTCTTCGATATGGGAAGTCAGAACTGTGGTGCCTATGTTAATCCATTCCAGCTCTTGGTTTCTGTGAGCCAGGATGTTTTCTGTGCTGCTTCAGATTTCTCTTTTAAGTCTCTAACTCTCACAGGCACACAAGAAGATTGAACCGGAGGCTTTCTTTGCGCAGCCTCCATTTTTTCTTTGAAATCACGGACTTCCACAGGCACAGTGGACGATCGAACCAGTGGCATTTTGGCTCTTGCAATGACTTGAGGACCACGATCGAGAATTCTAGCAGCTGCTTCCATTATACGAGCAGCATCCTTTGTAGGATAAAAACCCGTACTCTTTATCGGGGACAAAAGTTTATGGTGTGTAATTGGATTTGTTTTAGCTGGTTCGGAGGCAAACTTTTGGTTCACAATTTCTCTATAGGATTGCTGACCATTTTCCGAGGTTTTGAATCTGCAAAGTTTCTCAGAGGGCTACCCTTGATCTTGTTGAATGGATCATCTGGATAAACTATTTGCTCATCACGATGATAACTAAGGTTTCTGTTATGGAAATGAGCATCTCGAAGAGATTGAGTTTCGAAAAACGGGGTGGAGTACAGGTAAGAAGATGTAGGTAACGAATCTAATCCCATAAGTCGAGCCACTACGCTCGGGGCCTTTGCTCCATACATATCATCATCCGTAACCGAAGAAGCACAACTATAATCACTACTTCCTTTGAAACTCATCCTGGCTCCCGTTTCATCCTCTTTCTTTCTGCAATAATCACAACAACACTTGTAAAAGCAGTTTCAGATAATCATCAACCCAATATCATCTCAGATTTCTTTGTTCTCACCAGATGAATACGTGTCATCGGTATGTTCCCATCACTTCTCTTTCCCTGTTTTGAACACTAAAATTTTGAAGACATAAACCAATCAGAAACAACATATGATGTTAACTATTATGGTGCAAGAACATGATTTTCCCTTGAATATGCATGTGACAATGCAGTGGGAAGGCAGTTATACCTGGAAAATTGCTCGAGAATAACTTCTTCCGAGTCTTTGCAGTCCAGTCGAGTAGCTGAAAGAATCCACCTACATAACCTCTTCCATTCGTCGAACCTTCTTTGTTTACACCCATCCTACTAAAGCAAAACCCCGAGAACTCTACTTATATGAGAAACACAAACAAAATCCGATCAAATTTGCCTGTAGTTGTTAAACACAATGAACAATCAGCTACCAAGGATTGAATTTATAACACAATCAGACACTACAATATAGCTCCTACAAGATTCCAAACCACTGTAAGATGTTAAAAACACTTGAATTTGTGAGATAATCCCTTTTTCTACAAACTCCACTGTTCAGATGTCGAGAATATATCCGATTAATGAATGAAAGATCCGA
This sequence comes from Hibiscus syriacus, assembly GCF_006381635.1. NCBI lineage: Eukaryota > Viridiplantae > Streptophyta > Magnoliopsida > Malvales > Malvaceae > Hibiscus > Hibiscus syriacus. Next base: position 51,849 of record NW_024062035.1, read on the forward strand.
TTTGCATCAGTAATTCGACTTCAGGATGTCCAAAACATGCATCAAGTTTAACACGGATAACTGCAGTATACCAGTCTTCATTTCACATCAGACTTGAAGACACATTGCAGAAATTCAAACAAACAAAATTTGTCGAACAAACACGAGAACTGAATAACATTAAATGAAAACGCAAACCATCTCTAAATCCTTGGATTCCACACATTCCAGGCACATTATCAAAACTAAGCTGATTAAAACCTACATTCTAGCATTAATCCTTGAAGTTTCTACTGTAATGGGAGGATAAAAACATATAAAGATTAATTGCATTCACTCATTTCACTATAACAAATACCTCAGATTCCCAATCAGTAAATCAAACTATATATTTCTTGTATAATGAACCAGGCAATTCAATCTCACTGAAGTTGAGCATTCAAAATTCTTAGTCATACCCACTTTCCCTGATTTTCTCAGCTACCAAACACGCCCAATGTAAAAAAAAAATCAAAAATGATAAGAAAAAATATCATAAAAGCAACAAAACACCTCAAAAACAAAAACTCAAATCTTTAAACGAAAGAACACTTACATTGAAACCAATGAATAAGATCAGCTTAACTTAAGCTGAAATTTTTCAACTTGTATATACTTCGAAGCTGAAAGTTGAGATTTATTGAGAAAAACAAAAGTGGAAAGGCTCCTCCTTTGAATGTGAGAAAGGGAGAGAGAGAGAATCTGTAGTTCAAATCGATATATGCAGACAGAGAGTGAGTAAAGATGGGATTTTGATTTTTTAAATAAAAGAAATATTATTAAAGGAGGTAAATTTAAAAAGTTTATAACGTTTCTTTGATTTCAAATCCCAAACGGAGACTTTGAGTGGTCCTTGCGTTTTTTTTGTTAAAGTTACACGTCTTTTACAAGTATTATGTGAACCACTTGATGGCTGAAGTACACGTGTTGGGGAAAAAAGGCTTTTCGAAATGAAGCGAACATGATAAATTAAGTTCCATTAATCCAAAGTCAAATTACAACTACCAATATCATATACTTACTTCACAATGAATTTCTTTTAGTTTAGTCTTAGTAATAGAATTGAGCGTTGTTTTACCTAAAGTTCTTGAATTCGAATGACACAGAATGTGTGTTATTAATGATTAAAAAAGTGTAAATATTTTATAATTTTTAAAAGTTTAATAACTAAAATGATGATTTGAGCATTGTATTTGACTTATTTGACTCAAAAATTTAAGGGACAAATTGATATGTGAGAAAAAAGTGGACAAAAAGGAGAGGGAATCCAAGCACAAATATTTATCTGTTCTTCAAATAAACCATGTCTCTTTTGCTAGGGATGACCTTTACTATACATTATTACTTTACTAGTACTGCAATAATAGGCTTAATTGAAAATGAACATTTCAATTATGTTAGCACTTCAAGTATAAACCATGTCAATTCCTGGGGAAACTTATAGCTGCTGGAACTCACCACCCTCAACTCATTTCCGTCGAACGCGATAGCCGTTCTTCATTCCGGCCACAAACTTCCTTTAGTATGTAGCGAAATTTCTTTCTTCTTCCTCTTTTTCACTATACCAGTATTTCTTTGAAAAGTTTAAGATGATCTGAAAGTAAATGGTGCCGAGTGAAGTTCATTGCTCAGTTCTTCTAGCAACTGCACTCACATATCCCACCATATAATAAGCATAACTTTTTGAGCACATAGCGTGACGTGAATGAACGAATAGACTGCCTGATGTTCCGTTGCATCGGCCGTGGTTTGAAAACCACTGGCTAATCTGTCTGCCCTTCGCAGCCTAAATCCCAACATCATCATTTAAATACACAAATCCTAGAGCCCGGGAATCACGTTTACCTTAGTACTCCTCCGGCTGCATCGTTTTATAATATCCCGGGCATCTTCCGAGTAACCCTTCTTGACTAAAGAGTCCAAAACTAAATTGCATGTATAAGGATCAGGAAAACAACCTTTCGCTTCCATCGAGTGAAACACCCCAATCGCTTCATCATATCTTTCGGATTCGAAAAACGCCTTAACAAAAGCACCATAAGTATATCTGTCGGGATCCAATCCCAACGTCAGCATGGTGACCAAAAGCTTTTTAGCGTCCTCGATCTTCTTCATTCTACAAAAACATTGAATGAGAGCATTGAAAGAGAAAACATCAGCACTTATTCCGGCTGACTGCATTTTTCTTACAAGTTTCATTGCTCTCGCAACATCCCCGATTATGCACAAAGAACGAATCAATATATTGTATGTAACATCACTCGGGGTGACATTCCACTGAAACATTTCGGAGAAACAATCAAAAGCATCATCAAGCATGTGTGCTCGACAAAGTCCGTCAATTAGTGAACTAAATGTGAAGATATCTGGATCAAAACCGGACTCTAGAAGCAATACCAGAAATTTCCTAGCCTCATGTACTTGTCCGATCTTGCAATGCCCATCAATAAGGGTATTGAAAGTAACAAGAGTAGGAGCTATACCTCTAAGGCACATCTCACTAAAAGTGTTTCTTGCCTTGTCCATCATAGTAGCTTTGCATAAGCAATCAATCACCATGTTATACGAAATAATGGAGCATAACAACCCACCCTTAGTCATCAAGTCGAAATACCTATCTCCCTCGGCGCATTTTCCTATACCGTACAAGGCTTGCATAAGTGCAAGATATGTATTAAACCCCGGTATCAAACCGAGCTCAATAAAGCTATCCAAAATCCGACATGCCTCATCAAGATCAAATCCCTTTATCAAACATGTCATCGTAAGGTTAAATGTCAAATTATCAGGCAGATAGCCTCTCCCCGAAAGTTTCTTCATAAACAATGCAGCTTCCCTAGCCATAAAATGTTTCGATAGACAAAACAGAAGAGTATCACAAGCCAATCTCTGCATCATAGGCTCCTTCTCCAAAAACATTATCAACAACCCAAATGCCTTAGGTGGAGCAACACAACGGAAAACACCGTGAATCAATGATCTCATGGTGGCTTCATTGGGGAACACATTCCTCTTCCTCATCGTCTCGAGAAGTCTAAGCGCATCATCGACCCTCCCAGCATTACAGTACCCATCGATTAAGATGGTATAGGTATACACATTTGGCAAATATCCAAAACTTTCCATCTGCTTGACTAACCGAACCGCCTCATCGACGACACCGGTTTTACAAACACCATGAATGAGAATATTATATGTAAACCTATCCGGTTTACAGTTATCAGTTGACATTTGTTGGAACTTCAAATAAGCTAAATCGAGTGAATTAGATTTTATCAAAGCATCAATCACAGAGTTATACAATCTCGTAGTAGGTCTAAGACCCAAAAATGAAATCTGCCCAAATATCTCGGCACAATACTTAGCTAATCCTAATCTCCCCCAACTCCCAATCAAAACACAAATCAAATCTTCAGTGACACAAAACCCTGAATTCCTAATATCATTAACCAGTTCAACAGACAACAAAAGGGGACCTTTCTGATAAAGGGCATTAGCTAAAGTGGCCTTGACCGATCGATCCTTTGCGAATAAAGGGTCGATATTGGAAACCCAGATATAAAATCTCAAAGGGGACAGTAGGTTATCTTGATTTTGCAAGAGACTAATCACGAACTGAGGATTCAAGACTAGTCTCTTGGCTTTTAACTCGAGGTTGAGCAGAACAAACCAATCATTTCTGGAGAGAAAATGGGAAATGTAGTGATGATTGATGGGAGAGTTACCTGTTGAAGATGAAGGGGGAGGTTGAGTGAGTGGGAATTGTGGTGAAATGGAAACGCTTTTTGGGGATTTTGTGAGGTTATGGAGTGAAGGTTTTGACCTTGAAGCTAAAGAGGAAAGCCTTCCCATGTCCCGTCTGCAAATCACCAGCTACAAACCAAATGGAACCAGGTTTTTTTTCTTTTGGTTTTAGTTTTGCAAGGAATAAAGTTTCCAAACGACGTCGTTAGTTTACCAGTTAAAGATGGACAATAATGTCGCAGCCGACCTGGCCCGGTCCAAGCTTGGAAAAGAATGTTTACATTCAGATTGGTTCAATCTTATATTTAATAGGTTTAATACCCTTCTAGTGCCTAAATTACACTTTAAATTAATTTTTTGTGTTTAAAGAATTTTTTGTTAAAAATAGTTGTCTAATATTTTCAACATCATATTTTTAGGTGCATGGACCATATCAACCATTATATTTGGTTGTTATCTGACACGTATTACACATATAAAATTTTAAAAAGGTACTATTTAAAAAAATATACTTTTAGGTGTCTAGCGTTATATTTTTATTTTTTAATAATAAAAATATTATTTTTAATAAAATTAAAAAAAAAAAACCACCCTCGTCCCTCTCCCTCCCATCCCCCACCTTCGATAACGACGAATGGTCACAATCGATTGTGTTTTTGTTATGAGTTGGGCGAGGAATTCAATGGCGGCGGCCGTGTAACTTATGACCAATAGTAACTGTCAAAATCATCGAAAAAATAAAGGAAAACTTAGAAAACCGGTGACCATTCACGACGTATTTTACGATGATCGACGCAGTTTCACGTTGAGTGAGGGACTGAGTTTTGGTCACGGTGGTGAGACGGTTCTGATAATATCAACGGTGACGTCCACAGACCAACGGTGGAATTTGGAGTTTTTTTAATTATAATATTAAATATTTTTAAATAATTTTTTTAAAATTTTATAAGCATGATATGTATCAGATTATGACCAAATTTAACGACAATTACAGTCTATGTACCTAAAATGTAACTTTGAAAACGTTAAGACACCTAGTTTTAATAAAAAAAATCTTTAGACACCAAAAGTCAATTTGAGGTATAATTTAGGCACCTAAAAGTGTATTAAGCCTTAAAAAATATATAATAATTGGTACCTAAAAGTATAATAGAGAAAATTTTAGACACCTAAAAGTGTATTAAGCATTAAAAAATCAAAAAGAAAATATAGGCACCTCAAAGTGTAACGAAAAAAATGTTAGACACTTATTTTTAACGAAAAACTCTTTAGACACCAAAAATCGATTTGATGTATAGTTTAGGCACCTAAAAGTGTATTAAGCCTATTTAATAATTATAAGTTATATTAAATCTAATTATTCAAAGTAAGGTTGCAAATGAATGGAACTTGGACTAGGTAATGTCTATATTGGTTCTTTATTTTTTAAGGTGTTCATGTTTGATTCGTATTCGTTTAAATTTTTAATACCGTATTTATATTCATTTATTTATTTTTGAAAGTCGATTCGTTTAACATTCATGACCATATTCGTAAATTTTATTTATTTATTTATTTATCTCGACATGTTCAGTTAACGTTTATAAACATATTTATTTATATGATTATAGTTTCTTCAATAGCCAACTGTCTTTCTTTATCCTTTTATTTAGAAGGTACAGAAGAATGATAAAATCACACAACTAGTCCTTAAGCTCCATAGTTTAAATTCCGAAATTCACACTATATTTGATCTAATTTCTACCTTCATCAAGATTTAAAAAAAAGAATAAGTAAACGAGTAAATTTATAAACGAGTTTTTAAATAAGATTGTTTGTAAACATAAACACGAACACACATCTATTTGTGTTCATCTATTTATTAAATGAACATAAAAACATCTATTCATACTCATTTATTTAACTTAAAATTCAGTTCACGAATGTATGTTCATTTACACGCAGTTGCAGATCTAAAAATATTTTTCAGAATAGACACTACCAGTAAAATAAAGAACTAGACGAAGAAAATTTAGATTTCAGGGTTACACATATGACTACCCTCAAACATATGCGGCTCCGCCACTGTTTACACCCCTGTTCGAAAAACAAATTGGATGAGCCTTTTATTGATAGAACAACAAACTATAAAACACATAAAATACAAGCAGTGTATCAGTTGTACGTAATTTCACAATTACAGATTCGGATCTCAGTGAAAGGAGAGAATAAATACGGAGATATCTCGATTCTAAATTAACAATTATAACTTAACTTTACAGGTCCCGACTCCTTTGCCTTGGCTCTTGGTACATGTTTCTGAATCTTCCCTGTAGCTGTCTTTGGCAATGGACCAAATACCACTGATTTCGGGACCCAATAAGCAGGCATCTTCGACTTGCAAAACTTTATTATGTCCTCCGCTAACCGTTGTTCGTCGGATCAATCCGATACGTTGGGCTTCAACGTCACGAAAGCACAAGGAGACTCTCCCCAAAGCTCGCCCGCCCTTGCCACCACTGACGCCTCCAGTACTGCAGGGTGATGTAGAGACTGTTCTCTACCTCCACACTGCTGATATTTTCGCCTCCTGATATTATAATGTCTTTTGATCTGTCTTTTATTTCGATATAGCCATCCGGAGAGTGAAACCATCCGTTCGCAAACGTTTCCTCGTTAGCTTTCGGGTTCTTTAAGTAACCTTTCATCACAAGATTACCGCGCATCACTATTTCTCCGATAGTTTTTCCATCAGCGGGAACAGGATGACCAGTTTGGGTACTGATGAGTTCTAGGCCCTCTAAGCCAATATATCGGACACCTAGGCGTGCATTTAAGCGAGCTTGGGTTTCAGGTGGCAACGAGTCCCATTCAGGCTTCCATACACACACTGTTGAAGGACCATAGGTTTCTGAGAGACCATAAGTGTGGGTGACACGGAAGCCTCTTTGTGACATTCCGAAGAGAACAGCAGGGAGTGGGGCAGCACCGGCTGTCATTACACAAACAACATGGGGAAGGGGCAGAATTGTATCTTCAGATGGGGCATTAACTATGGAATTGAGCACCACAGGTGCAGCGCAGAAGTGTGTCACGCCATACTTCGCTATGGCTGAGTAGACGCCCTTTGCTGTTACCTGCAAATGCAAAAGGAACAAGATCGGTCATCGGCAATTAACATGCAATGACCATAGCTAAAGGACATTTGAGAGCAAAACATTAGCATCGACCACAAATTTGTAAGGGATGAAATTACTCTTGCAGGCTCAAATCATTACATGCATGAAAGGGGAACATGGGAGGACACAATTACCCACATTGGCACAACACCGAAGTACAAGGGATGTATGAACTCTCAGAGTTTCAAATCAAGACATGAACAAAAGCATTACACCGAAAGGCCTTATAGCACGATAGATTTATACCGAATACACACCTTCCAGGTTTCAACATAATTAAGCATGTTAGCACTGAAGCAAAAGTACAAGGGATGTGAGAACTCTCTCGAGAGTCTACGGCAAGAAAGAAAACATAAAATTGGAATGCCTCATACCATAACAGGATTATCCAAACATACAGATTCCATATTTCAACATAATCATACATTAGCACCGACACCAAGGTACAAGGGGTGTAAGAGTTTCAAATAATGACATGAACAAAAGAACATCAGATCCTTCATAGAAGAACAAGAAAACATTAAACCGAATATGAACCTTCAAGGCTTCAACATAATCATTCCTAGAGCTAGATCATAGATGATTTGAGAACAAATTAGCTAATTTGTTTCATATGCACCTTCGATGTTTCAACAGTACAACATTATCTGAATACATATCTTGTGTTTCAACATAATTCATACATTAACACTGACACCAAGGTACAAGGGATGTAAGAGTTTCAAATCATGACATGAACAAAAACAGAACATCAGACGGCTTCATAGAAGAGAAGAAGACAACATTATACCGAATATGCACCTTCGAGGTTTCAACATAATCATTCCTAGAGCTAGATCAATAGATGATTTGAGAAAAAAAATAAGCTAATATGTTTCATATGCTAAAGTAGAAGTGAAAATTATTTTGCCTACTAATTACCTGTCTATGGCATATGTTTGTTCCACAAAGAGCTGCGAGTGACCAAGTAAAACACCGACCATTACAATGGAACATGGGTAGTGTCCACAAGTATACAGCTCCTTCATTCATCCCCCATATGAGAGGATTACTCAAATACATGAGATATGCACCTCGGTGATGTAATACAACCCCTTGGCTGGCTGTCGTGCCGGAAGTGTAACTCAAAGAAATGCTTTGCCACTCATCCTGAGGAGGCTTCCAAGCAAACTCAGGGTCACCACTTTCTAAGAACTTCTCATAGTCAATAGCTCCTTGTCCCAATGCATACCTCAGTGTTTTCGGATTACAGCTTCCGTCAGCAATGACAATCAAAAGTGGGGGCTTGAAATTGCCGTGGCTTTTCTCCTTCATGATTTTCAAAGAATCCTCTGCCAATGTGAAAAACCCTTGGTCGACAATGACAACAGCAGATCGTGAATGACTCAAAAGGAAAGCAATTGTTGACGCATTCAGTTGAATATTGACAGGGTTTATAACAGCACCAGACATCGGAATTCCAAAATGAGCTTCATATGAAGCAGGGACGTTTGGTGCTATTACTGCAACCTGCCAATAATAAAATGTAATCAGAACAAATAAAATATACTATAACAGCGCAAAGAACCAGCAAAGTTGCATAAAGCAGTCCATTATGTAAACTATCAATACACAATCATTGGAAGCCAAAATTCGCATGCTAATTCAGACTTAAAACTAAGGATTGAAGAACTGTGCTAAAACATCCAATAATTTATGATATTCTAATTTCAAAATAAATTATAAATAAGTCAAAAGTGTGCAAAATCACTAGTATTTGTAACCTATTCTTTAAAACCTTAACATTTTTCAATAGATTAGCACAGACATCCACCAATTCTCATCAAATATTAAAACAAATACACAGAATCTTCTCTAAAGCAAAAATAAAATATGTATATGTACATGATGCATTTCTATGCATTTAAATAGTAACAGCACCAAAGTACATACAGGGAATCAAATATATTCACGTTTCGGTTTTTTATAGTAAAATTTGATCAACAGATGCCATAAAGATATCTAACTAGCCATTGGTCAGTATTGAAAGAAAACCGGAATAATTTATTGAACCGGTAAAAACCAATTTTGCATTAGTTTTGCGACTTTTTTTTATATATATTTTAAATTTTAACTTCTTAGTTACACATTCAAGACCGTACCATTTGATAAAACTTTCTTTTTACTACTAATACATATTTAAAATCAAAATAATGTGTTTAATATTTAATTTCTTTTAAATAAATTTTTTGGAAGCAAAGAATTGGTTGAAAGGAAGTCTCAATAATTTAACTTCCAATCCGATTTTTTCTTCAATATAATCAATTACTAATTGAACAGAATATCAACGAACATCTCTACGAGTTTATACACAGTTCACCGTAAAAATAAATTAATACGAAACATTTGGTTCACTGATTAAGCTGCACGAATCCTATTTTTATATTCGCAATTAAAAACTTCAGAAGACACAATTAAAGTAACAGAAGTCTAATATTTCAATTTAGCAATCAAAAGAGAAGAAGTGAAATGTTAGCGGTAAGAAAGTGATCAGATTACCGTGCTACTGAGGCCAACGGAACGATTTGCGAGAGCCTAAGCCAAGCGACGGCAGCGCTGGTAAGTTTGCAGCCAAGTATAAGTACGGGATCCATGGACCACCGCTTTTCGAGTGGGATGAACCGTGGCGGCTCGCTCCAAGAAACACAGAGGCGTCAACGCCGTGTAGTTGGCGGCGTTCTTCGGGAGATCGTCGATGTCTTTCATCTCCATCACCACCGTTAATCAACCTTCTTCACTTTCCCCCTCCAAACCTCTCTTTTTATTTTTGTAGTGATTATCCTTTTCTTCTGCTTGCTGTTTCGTAGGAATGAAATGGTGAAGAACAGTATTTATAGTGAGAATGTGTGGAGGGCGCCACGTGGAGACAATTTTACTTTTGTGAAACTATGGTTATAGTCCCTCTACTATGATAAAATTGGGGATCAAATACTTGTATTTTGAATTTCACATGATTTTATCCTTTCATCTGTATAATAATATTAGTTTAATCAAAATAGTTAACATTATTAGTTATTGTTGGGATTGACAAAGCTCAAGTTGATCAACCGAAAATGTTTCCAAGAATTTTAGTTGTTTACTATGTTTCCAACTAAAATTGGGGGTGAATTGGTTTTTTAAGAATTTTAGGAAATAAGGAGATTTAAAGGATCAGAAAATTGATGCACAATGATTTATAGTTGTTCAACTCCCTCAATGAAGTTTACATCCACTACCTTAGCTCCTTACTAACGATTTTCCAACAAATTCACTAATTTGTTCTTTTTTTTAAGGATAAATAGATAACCTTTACAACTTCCTATCTTTTCAATTGGCTAAGATAGAACCACAACACCTTTTACAAAAAGAAAATGTGTAAACAAGAAAACTCTTACAAGATAGGTGTTTACAAATTGAAGCTCACAAAAACACAGCTATTTAAAAGGGAAATGAAATAAAGAGTGAAAAGTTCTTATCTTTTGTTTGATTACTTGGATATGTGTTCTAATCATTCTTCAAGTGTCTTCAACTTGTTTTTATAGGTTGGAATGTGTTTGTGACCGTTTTTAGCCACTGGGAGTGATTTGAAGCAGTTGGAGATGTTTTCTCTACAAAATAAAACTACCCAGGATAAGGAGTATCGATACTCCTATAATGAGTATCGGTAATTCCTTTGTTATTTTTAAATAAAACTAACCGTTAAAGACCGTTGGGAGTGATTTGATTGGAGATGTTTTCTCTACAAAATAAAACTGCCCAAGATAAGGAGTATCGATAATCCTATAATGAGTATCGGTATTTCCTTTGTTATTTTTAAATAAAACTAACCGTTAAAGACCATTGGGCTTGACGGTATCGATATTATCCTTTATGGTATCTATATTACTATGTAAAGTAGTATTGGTACCCCTTTGGGTATTGATACCTATTTTGCATTCTAGAATTTGAGCAAACTGATAGTATCGATACTACCTTGAGAATATCGATACTTCTCTTACATTTGATATCGGTACCACATAAACAATATCGATATTGTTCATATAGTATTGATATTGTAAGAACAGTATCGTTACTTCGTAATTTGAAAAAAAAGTTTTGTGCTCAAATTCTATTTTATTGGACTTTTAATTATTTTTGAAAATATCAAAAAAGCATACAAATCACATGTACTATATTTGTTGTTTTTCTTATTAGCCCATGTACACATGTGAGAACTATAGATATATAAGTCTATAGAGGTTGTGCACTAATGCTGTCACCACAGCTCGTATAAATGCACTGAAGTGCCACGTAGAATTGCACCGTAGTGCCGCGTAGAAATGCACCGAAGTGCCATATAAGGTTGTCCCTAAGAACCACATATCATTCCTTAAGAATCATATACATATGCCAAGGATCAAGTATGTGTCTCAAAAGACCTCACACATGTTCCAAAGAATACATATATGTCCCGAAGGATCGCGTAGACCCTCGACTCTTGGCATGCCAACTATACCCTAGCTCTCATGACACATAACATGGGCATCATCATTTATATCATTTCACATTTTCACATAAACACGTAGTTCACTTTCACATAGCACGTAGATTATGTCACATAAGTTGAATCACATATACGTATAAACACGTAAATCACTTTCACATATCACGTAGCTCATATTCACTTTTCATACTATTTCACATTTCTTGTCACATTGCTTATATCTTATTTTTATGTCTTATCCTATATATATATAGATATTCACATGTTCAGATAATCCATCATTTCATCATCTAAATGTGTATTCATATAATTCATCTTCCTATATATATATATATATATATATATATATATATCATTTTTCCTATACTTGTATTCACATAATTTATATTCTCCTTCTCATAATCTCATATGTCCTGATTAATAGCTTATATCATATATGTATAAAATAACTTATCTCATATCATATAGCTTATACCTCATTCTATGATATTCACCTAGATCATATCACATCTGTCACACTCATAAACATATGTCACTTCTATTATTTCATTTATATACTAATCTAATCTATTTACCTAATTCAATTCATATAGTACCTATAACTTTCTAATATGACTACGTAGATTTCCATCATACAACCCATATATCATAATTTTATTTAAGCATATGTATCTTTCCCATGTAACTCATCTTATATGTTCCTATTATCACTTATGTTCAAATCTCATATCATCATATAGGTCAATATTATCTATCTTGTTTCAATTCTCATTCAATGATATAATTCTATTTTACTATTTCACATAAATGTTCATACCACTATTCACTTACCCAACTCACATTCTTATTGTTTATATAACCTTTACACTTGAGTACTTCATTCCTATCATTTCTTTTAAACTCGTTTTTTACCATATTCCCATATTATTACCTAATTTATCCCATATCATGTATTCGCGTAATCTTATATTCCATTTCTATATATCTCAAAGATCTTATCACATAACTTCTCTTTTATATTCATATAATTTCTTATCATATAATCATATCATAGCATATATTCACATCAACCATGAAATACATATACAATAACATGTCAACACTTACCATAACATATAACTTAGACACTCATAACAAACACATGTTCATGTTCATGCTTCATGCACAATATTATAGAAATTAGACTTGTCACAAGTCTTATTTCCCATTAAACATCATATTTAAAATAATACACACTCACCTTGGCCTCACTAAGTTCCAATCCATTTTTATAATTTCCTCTCTTACGATCGAATCATAACTTGATAATCGCTCCGGGACTTGTTCGTGCTCGATATCTATATAATCATACATTGATACATATTAGTATCCAATTGATATACACTAATCTATCATTTCTTAGACCAAAAGAAAGGTATAATTCTATTTCCCTTGAAGTGCATCGATGCATTCTACAGTGTATCGATGCATCCCTTAACATGTGCATCGATGCACTCCTTATGCATCGATGCATTAATTGCATTCGATGTTTCCATTTTTAATGGGTGCATCGATGCACTTCCTGTACATCGATATACTCTGAACAATTTCTGGAAATTTACCCTTGATGCATCGGTGCACCTCGAATGTGCATCGATGTTGTAGATGCTTGATTTGTCCGGTCCAACTCAAAGTACTCAATTGGTGGGAGATCAAAGCCAAACTAGCATCCCAACAACTAAGAACCGAGCTCAGCTTCCAGCAACAATGTTTCCCAGCCTCTGCATGAACGGTTTGCCAACTGAAAATGAAAGGACTGCAAACAAAGATAATAACCAAGGCAGCACCAAAACGTGAGGGGAACCGTTAGCAATAGAGAGAGATATGTTGAGCAGTCAAGAAAACCGTAAAGTATCAGTTTTCAATTAACTACCAGAAACGTGGGACACGCAGAAAAGAGGGGGCTGAACGATTGAAAACGGAAAAGAAAAAAAGGAGGTTAACATCTATCATCAGCATGGGGAGAAGAGAAAGAACAGAGATTACACAGAAAAAAAACAGAGAAGGGAAAAACATTTTGTAAAAAAGAGACTTCTACTCTCCATCCTTTTTTTATTTTTCAAAAGCAATGTAATAGTGGGGTTCTTCACCCATTTTTGTAAGAAACAACAAATCAAAGAACGAGGGCCATTTGAACCAACAAGGTTTCAAGCAGTAAAGAAAATATTAAAAATATCGACCTTCCTCAAAAGAGCATAGCAAGCGAAAAAGAACCGTTTTCAAAGGTATCAATCTTAATCTATCACTTGTTTTTTTGTCCGAATCAAAGCAGTGAGGAAGAGATAGAGAGTGATTTGTTTACCTTAGAAGCGAGGGTCTTTGTCGAAGTTGCAGTTTTCGGAGTGAGCAGTCCGTGAGCCTTTGATTCTTTTTTTTTGTGTGGATTTGGTGGTCGTCTTAGGCGTCGTTTGGCCCCTTAGGCCGTTGTTAGCGGTGGCGGAATGATGTCGATGGAGGCTTTGATGAAGGTTCATGACAGGGGAAGAAATGGAGATGGGTAAGTTATAGATGAGAATGGCACCGTTCTGCGTGGAAGAAGAGAGCAGATAAATGAGGTTTAGGTTAGGTTTAAAGTAAGCTTTATATTAGGTTTTTAGGGTTAATTGCTTTAAGGTCACTATGCCTCTGCCGTAGATTTCCCTTTTGGTCCCAATCGAGTTCTGTTTGTTTCGTAATTTGGACCTTATCTTTCATGTACATTTTATTTTAGTCCGGAATGATAGGGTATGTGTTCTCTTTCTTGTGCACATTTGGTTTTCATATTTTTGCATGTCGTATTTTAGTCATTAAATCGAATGTTTCCTAACTTTGTATCTTTGTTTTGTGTGTATATAATTTTGGTACCAAGTTAGGGTATATAAGTTTTTCTGTTTTAGACATTTGACTTTCGATTTGCGCATGTTGCGTTTTAGTCTTAGGGTTGTGTTGTTTTAAGTTTCTGCGCTATTGCGTATTCTGCATAGTATTTTATTAGTTTACATTTTCGTCCTTAAATGGTCGTTTTCGTATTCTTGATTTTGTCTCTATGTTTTGCCCCATTTAATCTTCGTCCTAAAGTGTTTATTGTACTTAGTTTCTGTTTTTTAGACATTGGACTTTAAATGTTTTGCATGTTCTATTTTAGTCCATTTTGTGTGTTTAATCAAATTTTGCAAATGATTATGATTCTGGCTCATTACTTTAAAAAGTTTCTATTTTGACCCCATTATTTATTCAAGTTAATTTCTTGTATTTTTACGTTTGGTATATAATTATGTTAATATTTTTATTTTTTATTTTTATTTTTTTTTCGTTCATAGATTTAAATTTTCAATACTTTAGTCATAATTTAGACTTTTTAGATTAATTCTTTAAATTTAAATTTATTTTAATATAGTCCATTCTTAGATTTGTTTTTAAGTTAGTTGTTTATATTTACTTTGCATGTTATGCGAATGATTTATGGTGACCCACATGCCATTATTCTTTGTATGATTTGTATGATAGCCTCACTTGCACAACTTGACATATTCATAATCGAATTAAGGGCAATACACTTTTAATTTAAAATTGTTTTAAGTGGGCAGTCATAACTGATTTGAGGTCCGCTTTTAATGATTTTAAAATAAAAATGTATCCCGAAAGTGAAACTAAAAAATTGATTCGTCACCTAAAATTTGGGAACGAGAGAAAAAGAAATGTTCGTTTATTTAAATATATCGAGAAAAGGTTGTTATATCTTTAAGATCTGGTCTCGATATTTGTAAATAATCGAACATTCTTTATCTTTCTAGAAACGACTTGGTAATTTTAATTTAATTTGTTTGAGTGCTGTTGAATGTTTTTAAATTTATATCTTTGTTTTATGGGATCAAAAATCAAATTAAGTTCGAATTTGTAAAATTCATTGCAAAAACGTTAATTAATCGACTAGGTACCGATTTAGGGCGTTGTGGGGGTGCTAATCCTTCCCCACACGTAACCGACTCCCGAACTCGGATTTTGGTAACGTAGACCTCAATTTGTTGTTTTAATTAAAATTAATTTTTATTTTTATTTAAAATGACAAAGCATTTTTGGGTGCCCAATCACACCCTAATCAAAGATTGGTGGCGACTCTTTGAACCGTATTTTTCGATCGTAAAGGAAATCCAAAATTTTTTGAAACGAGAGGTCTTTTAAATCGCATTTGTTTTTAAATTAAAAAGAGATAATTAAGAATTAATGTGGTTTTCAAAATCTCACATTTTAAGAAAAAAATCGTTTCGACAGCTTGGCGACTCCACTGGGGATTCTTTTTTAGAGAGTCAAGCCGATAGTCAATTAATTAATTGTCTTTGCAATTGAAAATTACAAATTCGTTTTAATTTGATTTTTGATCCATTGTTTGGTTTTTAATAAGTTTTGTTTGTATTTTGATTTTTTAATTCGATTAACAATTAAATAGTTGTACTAATTTGTTTGCTAATGATTTCAGATTAATTGTGTGAAATTTAGGAAATTTTGAGTGTTTTTATTGTTTTTTCGCTTTTCCTCACACACTGCACAGCTGCATTATCATAACATGAGCTAAAACCCCGCTCCATCCTATTTAAGTAGGAGTGAGAGACTATGCCCTCGTGTGGTTTTCACCTCCGCATGGGATAGTGGATCGCTCCTGGAGCTCACGCCTTATGGTTCTCGTGATGGTAATCACCTCCGCATGGACATAAGGAGGTGTGTTCCCTCGAAATTGAACTCGATCCCCTAAAGCCTGTGATGGGCCAGGATTGAGGGTTCGACAGCCCAAGGGGGCACCGACAAGGACAATTCGAGAACCTATTGCTTTAGAACCTAACCCGGCATATAGTGAACGTAGAGCCTGAACTTAGGTTGAACTAAACCCGAACCTTAAGAATCCCGTGAGGAGGGTACACAAGGAAAAGCTTTTTTGAGTCATTTATTTTCGTTTTGTTCGAATAAATGCATACGAACTAGATATCATGCGGTTAGGTTTTTTTTTGAATAAGCATGCGAATTAGATATCATGAGGTTAGGATTTTCTTTTTGTGGATAACAAAGCATGGGGGTAGATATCATGTTGGGTAGGATCTGATAAAGCATGATAGGGTAGTCAGCATATGTGGGTAGGATTTTTTATCTTGAATTAATTGCTTCATGTTTACTAACTGATCTTTTGTTGTTTTTGCCTTGTTTCTTTTCTGTTTTGCATTGCATTGTCCATTACATGGTGTTGATTTTGGGGTCGATGTCCATATAGAAGGCCAGTAATATGGAACGAACGGTTCAGAAAGAGGTTGAGGACAATGCAGATGTTCTGAGGTGGTCGGAACAGTCCTAATTGACCAATGGAGACAGCGTGATGCCTGGATATGTGTCAGAGTTATTTGGTTACACTCACATCAACGTGCGTCAGAATGATCTAAGTGAGCTAAAGGAGATATGGGGAAGATGGATAGTAGCCGATAAGGAGATGTTTTATCAGTTGTACGGCGATATTCCTTATCTTCTGGATGTTTCTATTGACCGAAATCTGTTTAGAGCATTGGCACAGTTCTGGAACCCGGCTTATAGCTGTTTCACATTTGGTAGAGTGGATCTAACACCAACAATAGAGGAGTATCAAGCTTTGGTCCGTTGTTCGAGGTCACAGATGGATAGAGTATATACCAAGCTTCCAGTCACTCCTTCGTTTAAGAAGAAATTACTATTGATGACTGGAATGAGTGAAGATTGGGTAATCAGAAACATTAAGAAGAAGGGAGACAGTGAGTGCATCTCTTGGGCTGCTTTGAAAGAAGTAATTGATCATCACCCTGATAAGAGAAAGAAGCTTGACTTGTTTGCTTTAGGGATTTATGGGCTCGTTATTTTTCCAAAGGTGCTAGGATATGTAGACGTATCAGTCGTTGACCTGTTTGAAAGATTAGACAAGCACGTGGATCCTGTTCCAGCCATTTTAGCTGAGACATTCCGGTCTTTGAGTTCTTGTAGGCGCGAGGGAGAATGACGCTTTATAGGATGTGCGCCTTTGCTGCTAGTGTGGATTCTAAGTCATTTCAAACATGTTGAAAGAGCACCAGGACGAGTGTTTCTAGAGGGGTTTTCGCCTTTGAAAGATTTTCTTCCTAAAGAATGGCCTGGGGGTTTTACCGAAGAAAAATGGATGGTCATCTTCAAGGATATCAGAGATGGAAATATTTTGTGGCGAGCTTCGTGGAATACCTCTTCGGATATACTTTACCGATGTGGAGAGCGAGATTGGGTTCCTTTGCCAGGTATATGGGGTTCTGTTGGGTATGCACCGCTACTAGTTTCCAGACAGTATGGATCGAGGCAGTTCATTCTAGCCACGTAGGACTTGGTAGGATCGAATTTTGCATTCAAAGGAGATCAGTATAAGGGTAAAGTTAAAGGGGTTGCTGAGGCCTGGAAGCAAACTCGTCGCGTGAATTTGTTCACCTATGATCTCGAGTTATCTCAAGAGTACGAGCAGTGGAGAAGTGGTCGAGTAAATGACAACATCCCAATAGTGAATCCTGAAAATATTCAGCCGGTGGAGGAACAGTTGAGAGTGGTGCCATCTCCATTAGAGTTAGCCAAGCACGATTTCGAAGCAGAACGGAGACAATGGAGAATGACTTTACAGAAGCTAGAAGATGAAGTGTATCAAAAGGGATTGGAGATTGACATTCAGAAGAGTAGAGCAGATCGAATTGAAAAAATAGAGAAACAACTTCGGCTAGACTTTGACGATCTTCGGTCAACTTATCAGCGAATGGTAAAAGCTCAGACAGGTTCTAGCTCGAGTAAGTCTGTTGAATTGAGGTAAGAGGTGGCGAGCCTCAAAAGGGTAGCCGGAGAGAGTCAAGAAGAGCTCAAGCAAAGCAGGCACCAAATGAAAATTTTATCGAAAGAAAAGGATTCTTTAGAGCAGCGGTTACAAAAGAGTCAAGCCCAGAATGAGAAGTTGAAGGGGAAAATTTCAAGTTTAGAGACTGCATTACGACGATACCGAAGCGGGGAAGGTAGCTCGAGCCGTAAGGAGGTTGAAAGTTTGAAGAGACAAGTGAGCGAGCTTGAAGCCATGGTTCAAGAGTTTCAGAGGAAAGCAAGTGAGCTATCGATAGTTCCCTATGAGGGGGATATACAGTGGCGTTTTCGATGGGAGCGAGCTCAGGCGAGAGTCAAGCAAAGAGAGGACTTTATTGCTTGTTACCTAGAACACGCGCGGGGAATAGCTCAATATTTGGTCATTCTATCTGAGGAAGCTGCTGATGTGACTGAAGAACTAGATCCTGAGGCTGAAGAAAACCAGAAGATTGTAGACTTGCTAGCACACGTACAAGAAATAGGAGAGATGGTGCAAATTTATTTGTGATATATTTCAACTTTGTAATTGAACGTCGTTCTAATATAAAGAGTTGTTCTAAGGAGTCGTTCCAGGATCAACACCATGCATTTTGCATATGCATTTTTAATGCATTTAATTTTTGCATCGCATTTTATTCATTCATAATCATATGTTTCATATTCATTAATAAATATCAGCGATAACAAAATGACTCTGTGATAGAGTAATACTGGAAAATCCCAAGCATACCTACAGAACCAGAAAGAAAGTTATGGAATACAAACTTGCCCAAATTGAGAAGGCTCAGTTGGAGTTACAAGATGATATCAAGAAAATGCAAGAAGATATGATTAATGCCCAAAATGAGATGTTTGCCAAGTTTGCGAGTATGTTGGAAGGAAGAAATCCAGAACATGGGAAAAGCCCTATACCAGAAGGTGTAACTGAGGACCCACTTCATCATCCAGGGTTAACCCCAGAACGTTCAAGTGACCCCTGTTCATGTCGAGAAGGTACACATTAATCCAGTCGGTGCTTCTGTTAACGTACAGTCTGGATCTAGTTCATATCAGGAAGAACATCAATATCATCAAGTTCCGGACCTTGATGAAGAAGCCAAGAAGGACCAAAACAATCTGTTGGAAGAGAAATGGAAGCAGTTAGAAAGAGAGGTCAGAGCCATGAAGGAAGATACCAATGTCTATGGATTTGACGCAAAGGAGTTAAGTCTAGTTCCTGATCTGGTCTTGCCTCCAAAGTTTAAAGTTCCTGACTTTGAAAAGTTTGATGGTACTAGGTGTCCCTCTGCGCATATCACGATGTTTTGAAGAAAGATGACCGGATACATAGGGGACGATCAATTGTTGATACACTGCTTTCAGGAAAGCTTAACTGGCTCGGCAATCCGATGGTATAACCAGCTGAGTAGAGCTAATATTAAATCGTGGAAAGACTTGGCTAAATCCTTTCTTGAGCAATACAAACATGTGAAAGATGTTAGGCCCAACAGGATGATGTTGCAAGGAATGGAAAAGAAGTCTAACGAGAGTTTTAGACAATATGCTCAAAGATGGAGAGATGTAGCAGTGCAAGTCCACCCGCCATTGGAAGAGGAGGAAACAAATATGCTTTTTGTCAACACCTTAAAGGCTCCTTTTTTCTCGCATCTTATTGGTAATCCTTATCGAAGTTTTGCTGATGTGGTTACAGCAGGAGAAATGATTGAAATGGCAATTAAGAGTGGAAAGCTCGAAGGAGGAGAGTCTAGTAAGAGGTCACCAACGAGGAAAAAGGAAAGCGAAGTCAGTAATGTGAGGCAGTACGATTCTAATAACATCACTGTTTCCTGTCCTCAAGGAGCAGGGCCATCAACACAAAATGATAATAGACAAGGGGCAAGGGACCAGATGAGAGAGAGGCCTCAATTTGATCCAATTCTGATGACTTATAAGGAATTGTTTCAGATTTTGTATGATCGGCATGTGGTTTCGCCGTATCACGTGACTCCAATGCAACCTCCTTTTCCCAAATGGTATGATGCTAGTGCTCAGTGTGAGTACCATGCAGGGAACCCTGGGCATTCCATTGAGAATTGTACTGCTTTCAAGAAGGTTGTACAAGCTTTGAGAACGAGGAATGTCATCAACTTTGGTGACAGTGAGCAGCCAAATATAGCTCAGAATCCGTTGCCAAGCCATGCAGGGGCAGGAGTTAATGCGGTTACTGAAGAGAAAGGAAAGAGAATTGTAAGGAATTTTGGTGAGGTGGTATCACCCATGAGTTGGGTGTGGTGCCAGATGGTCAAGGTAGGATTGTTGAAGCCCAGTTTGATGGGTGAACAGTTTAACAGTGGAGAGGTATGTCTATATCATAACAGTGAGGGACACAATATTCAGCAATGTCCTGACTTCCTATCTTTGGTACAAGACATGATGGACAGTAAAGAAATTGAGTTCTTTAGAGAGATTGCTGAAGAAGAGGAAGCGGAAGTTTGCACTTCAGAGGGATCGTCTAAAGGGGTATACAATGCCAGTTGTCCCCTAATTATTACTCCCAAAAATCGAGTTGCTGAGAAGGTAGCCCCGAAAGTGGTTATTACACCTCCATCTTCATTCCCATATCGGGATAATAAACAAGTGCCTTGGAGATATGATTGCCAGATGGGAGATGTAACAAAAGAGAATGAGGAAATAGATGAGGTGGGACGCTTTACTAGAAGTGGTAGGTGTTATTCTCTTAATCCACCTAAAGAGTCTGAGAAGAAGGTTGCAGTTGATAAGGGGAAAAAGGTTGATGTGCAGATAGAAGAGGATAAGCATGTTATCAATGAACCAGTAACCGAGAGTGAAGCGGTAGAATTTTTGAAGTTTCTGAAACACAATGAATACAGTGTTGTGGAACAGTTACGCAAGTTGCCTGCCCGTATTTCTGTTTTATCATTACTTTTGAGTTCAGAGGCCCATAGGAATGCTCTGTTAAAGGTTTTGAACCAGACTTTTGTTCCGAAAGAGTTGCCCATTGAAAAGTTGGATCGTTTAGTTTCCAATGTACAAGCTGATAATTTTTTATCTTTTTCTGAGGATGAAATCCCTTCTGGGATGATGGGTAGTCAGAAGGCTTTGCACATTACAGTTAAATGTAAAGGGCATGTGTTGTCCCGGGTCTTGGTTGATAATGGTTCAGCTTTGAATATGATGCCTTTAGTGACTCTAAAGAAGCTTCCATTAGATAGTACACTTATGAGAACCTGTCAAAGTGTGGTTCGAGCTTTCGATGGGACTAAAAGAGAAGTGTTGGGCAAGATTGATGTTCCTCTGAATATTGGTCCATCAACTTATGAAGTGGAATTTCTCGTAATGGACATTATGCCTACGTACAATTGTTTGTTGGGAAGGCCTTGGATTCATCAGGCCGATGCAGTTCCGTCCACATTGCACCAGAGACTGAAATTTGTGATTGATGGAAGGTTGGTATGTATTCATGCTGAAGAGGACATTATTGCTTCTGTTTCTACTACTGCTCCGTATATTGAAGTTGATGAGCAAGCCGTCGAGTGTTCTTTCAGATCACTGGAGTTTGTCAATGCTACATTCGTGGCTGAGGGCAGGAAGATACCAAAGCCTCGATTGTCAAACTGTACCAAGATGGGGCTTAAATTGACTCTTGGAAGAGGAGCGAAAGTTGGAAAGGGTTTAGGTCTATAGTTGCAAGGACCGGTGAATCCCATATGCCCTATTACTAAAAGAGATCGATTTGGTTTGGGGTATCAGCCAACTCCGAGGGATAAGCTGAGGGGAATTAAGAAGGGTCAGGAAATGAGAAAGGCCAGATTGGCTGGTGAAGACCTTAGCTGGGAACCCATGATCTTCCCGCCGTTGAGCAGTTTTTTCATATCTGGGGGACATATGTTTCAAGGGAATTCAAGGAACACTGAAGTGATGGTTGAGAATGCCTTGGGAGATTTAGGCATTAATGTTATAACTGATGATGAATTTGAGGAAATGAGAGCTATTGGCATTTATCCTGAACCGCCGGGCTTCGTGTTGAACAATTGGACTGCAGAAGAACTGCATGTAGTTTACAAATCTTTTATAGAGTAATGCACTGGAACTTTCTCCCTGTTGTTCATACCCTGGGGCAATAGGCGATTTTATGTAAAGGGTTAAGTTGTTTGTTTTTTCTTGCTTTCAATAAAAGATGCATTCTGTTAGTTCCAAATAACAAACATTTTCCCATGCATTTCATTCATTCATTCATTATTGTGTATATGTATGTAATTATTTCTTTCTATTTATTTATATGGGAAAATATCTTCCCATATGTATATATGTATATATATCTTCTCTTTCATTATTTTTTCAGGAGCTCAGATATCAATAATATGAATGCCAATGACTCTGACCCAGAGATTGATTTCGAGAAGCCTATATGTCAAGGAGAAATCGAGGATTGTGATGATGATGAGGGATGTGAACTACCTTCTGAATTGCTGAAAATGGTGGAAAATGAAGATAAGCAGATTCTGCCTCATAAAGAGTCTACTGAGATTTTGAATTTGGGGACAGATGATGATAAGAGGGAAGTAAAGATTGGTACCACTCTATCAGTTGGAGGTCGATATGATTTGATAGAATTGCTTCAAGAATACAAGAATGTGTTTGCTTGGTCATACGAAGATATGCCGGGTTTAGATACAGAGTTGGTTGTTCACAAACTGCCAATAAAGTCTGAATGTAAACCGGTACAACAAAAATTGAGAAGAATGAGACCTAAGATGTTGCTCAAGATTAAAGAGGAAGTAAAGAAACAATTTGATGCCGGGTTTCTTAAAGTGGCTAAATATCCTGAATGGGTGGCGAATATTGTCCCAGTACCGAAGAAGGATGGGAAAGTTCGAATGTGTGTTGACTACAGAGATCTCAACCGAGCTAGTCCAAAGGATAATTTTCCTTTGCCACATATAGATACGCTAGTAGATAATACTGCTGGAAATTCTTTGTTCTCTTTTATGGACGGTTTCTCTGGCTATAATCAAATTAAGATGAACCATGAAGATATGGAAAAAACGACGTTCATTACCATGTGGGGAACGTTTTGCTATAAAGTAATGCCGTTTGGATTGAAGAACGCCGGGGCAACATATCAAAGGGCCATGGTGACGTTATTTCATGACATGATGCATAAAGAGATAGAAGTTTATGTCGATGATATGATTGTCAAAGCTAAGACAGAGGAAGAACATATCGGGAATTTGAGAAAGCTTTTTAAAAGACTAAGAAGATGCCAGCTAAAACTCAACCCAAATAAATGTACTTTCGGGGTGATATCTGGGAAGTTATTGGGTTTCGTAGTAAGCCAAAAAGGAATTGAAATAGACCCAGATAAAGTAAAGGCTATTCAAGACTTGCCAGCCCCACGAACACAAAAAGAAGTCAGAGGATTTTTGGGGAGACTGAATTATATAGCTCGGTTTATTTCACAGCTGACGGAAAAGTGTGATCCCATATTCCGCCTTCTTCGCAAGAATAACTCAGGGGAATGGAGTGAGGATTGTCAAAGAGCTTTTGAAGCAGTGAAAAGTTATTTGTCGAGCACTCCAATCTTAGCGCCACCCATCTCAGGCAAACCCTTGATTCTTTATTTGTCAGTTTATGAAAATTCAATGGGGTGTGTGCCGGGGCAACGTGACCAAACTGAGAAGAAAGAAAGGGCTATCTATTATCTCAGTAAAAAGTTCACTGAATGTGAGACAAGATATTCACCCATTGAAAAGTTGTGTTGCGCTTTAGTATGGGCTACCCGAAGGCTTAGGCAATATATGTTGTATCATACTACTTGGCTTATATCCAAGCTTGATCCCTTGAAATATCTAATGGGTGTGCCTGCATTATCTGGAAGATTAGCTCGTTGGCAGATCTTATTGTCCGAGTTTGACATCCAGTATGTAAACCAGACGGCAATTAAAAGAAGTGCTATAGCAGAATTCATTGCAAGCAGGGCTTCGCAAGAATATGAGTCGTTGAGCTTTGATTTCCCAAATGAAGATTTAATGGCTATTTCGGTAGAAGAAGCAGTGGCATCCACTAGTAAATATTGGAAGTTGAACTTCGATGGTGCTTCAAATGCCTTGGGACATGGAATCGGGGCGATTTTGGTCTCACCAGAGGGAGAACATTATCCTTTCACCAGTCGGCTTAATTTTGATTGTACTAACAATATGGCCGAGTATGAAGCTTGTGTTCTGGGTCTTAGAACTGCTGTTGAACGTAAAGTAAAAATGCTTAAAGTGTATGGGGATTCAGCTTTGGTGATATACCAACTCAGGGGAGAATGGGAAACAAAAGATCCTAAGCTTGTAGAATACCGTAAGTTGGTTATGGAACTTGTTGAAGAATTTGAAGAAGTAACTTTCAATTACCTCCCCAGAGAAGAGAATCAAATGGCAGATGCCTTAGCTATACTGGCAGCAACATTTAAGATGAGCGAGCATTCGAATATGCTGCCCATTGAAATGAAAGCTTATGAGTATCCAGCCCATTGTTTTAATATTGAAGAGGAAGAAGATGGAAACCACTGGTATTATGATATCTTGCAATATATAAGGTATCAGAGTTATCCAGAACAGACTACTGAGAATGATAAGAGAACCATTAGAAGAATGGCATCAAGGTATGTGCTTGATGGTGAGACCCTATACAACAAAAGTCTGGATCAGGTCTTGTTAAGATGTGTGGACGCGAAAGAAGCCAAATTGATTCTTGAAGAAGTGCATGAGGGAATATGTGGTACCCATGCTAATGGGCATACTATGGCTAGGCAGATTATGAGATTTGGGTATTATTGGTCAACTATGGAAACAGACTGTATCAATTATGCCCGAAAATGTCACAAATGTCAGATTTATGGAGATAGGATACATACTCCTCCTCATCCATTGCATGTAATGACAGCACCGTGGCCATTCTCAATGTGGGGCATGGATGTTATTGGACAAATTTCGCCCAAAGCTTCAAATGGTCATCGCTTCATTCTGGTAGCCATAGATTATTTCACCAAGTGGGTAGAAGCAGCTTCTTACGCAAATGTTACCCAGTCTACAATATGCAAATTTTTGAAGAAGGAGATCATTTGTAGATATGGTTTGCCCGAGAGGATTATCTCTGATAATGCGTTGAATTTAAATAATAAGATGATGGACTCAGTCTGTAAATAGTTCAAAATAAAGCATCATAATTCCACCACTTATCGCCCAAAGATGAATGGGGCAGTAGAGGCGGCCAATAAGAACATCAAAAGGCTCATAGAGAAAATGACTGAGACCTATAAGGATTGGCATGAGAAGTTGCCCTTTGCTCTGTTTGCTTATCGAACTTCAGTACGGACTTCAACTGGGGCAACTCCGTTTTCTTTGGTTTATGGGATGGAAGCTGTCTTACCTATTGAGGTGGAAATTCCGTCACTTCGGATTTTGTCAGAGGTAAAGCTTGATGAGGCAGAATGGGTCCAAGCTAGGTATGACCAGTTGAATTTGATTGAAGAAAAGAGATTGAAAGCTATTTGTCATGGTCAGATGTATCAAAAACGTATGATACAGGCACATGGTAAGAAAGTTCGTCTTCGAGAATTCCATGAGGGAGATTTGGTGCTTAAAAGGATTTTGCCTATTCAGAAGGATTTCAGAGGAAAATGGATGCCAAATTGGGAAGGACCTTATGTTGTCAAGAAAGCCTTTTCTGGGAGAGCTCTAATCCTAACTGAAATGGACGGATCAGAATTACCATATCCAGTGAATTCCGACGCTGTTAAGAGATATTTCGCTTGAAGAAGAAATAAAAGAGAAAAAATGAAAAAATGAGAAAAAAGAAAAATGATGGAAAAAATGAAAAGAAAAAAGAAAAAAGGGAAAAGGGAAGAAAAAATGAAAAATGAAATAAAGAGAAAAATGAAAAAAGAGAAATAAAAGGAGGGTTCAAGATGAAAACCCGAAAAGGGCGTCTTGGAACCAAAGGAGGTCTCAAGTTGAAAACCCGCAAAGGGCGACTTGAGTTGAATTTGAAATTCAGAATTCGTGCATGGTGGAGGTTCTAAATCAATTTTGGAAGTGGAAAGAGCTCCTGATATGGATAGTAACAATGATAGTTGGTGATCAGGGATGAGACTAAAGATTAATGAGTCTCGATTGAAATAACCAAGAGAAATTGAATGCACATGAGATTCAATACTGGTTTAGGGCATCCAATGATAGAGATATGGGAGTTTAAAAGCAGCTTCATACTCTTAAGCGTCACAATTTTGGAGATCTTTTTGACAGAAGCTACACTCGAGACATTCTAACGGCGTGCCAGTTCAAAAGTATTTGCATTATTGATATTTGAAGACGCCTACTCTTTTGTTCTTTTATTGTTTCCAGTTAAAAGTTTGCCATGTAGTTACCTGAAAATTCTCGACATTTATATAAATAAAGAGATGTCTTTCCTTGTTCGTTTCCCTCTTGTAAACATCTTATTTTGAAAGGTTAAAACATATAGCTTAACTTGAAGTACATGAGATCATTTTGTATTATTGTGCAAAAGGTTTTGGAAAATGCAGGTATTCTGAAGTTGACAATGGTTTAAACATGTAAGCTTGTGTGGCTACGGGAAGCTAAAACTTTGGAGTTCGTAGAAAATTTCAGCCATTAAAAGATGACCCTAAGAGATTGTTGTTTGTCGAGAAGTTGGTCATGGATACTGGCGGGTTTCAAGAAAGAAAGGAGTCAAGGTCATGTTAAGCCGAGAGATATGGAATTGAGATTGTCAACTGGGGTGAACTGGTCAAACATTCTGTGCCCAATATGAAGCCGAGTTCCATCGAGATCAAAGGAGATAGAGTTCCTTCAAAGAAGAAAATGTATCAAATTGCATATTTGCATACATTTAGGCATGAATAGGATCATGACACTCATAATTGCATGATGACTTAAGCATTTGCAGGTTTCCCAATGATAGTTGAAGATTGAAGAGTTTGAAGCGTCGAGATGAAGATAATTGGTCTTGAGATTTTTACAAGAATGTTGTTCAGACGAAAATTGAGTCAAAGCAAATTCAAATATCCAATGGCTTTCAGACAAGTTTTTATGATAGAGATGAATTTTTAGAAATTTTCTCAAATTCTAAATTTTTGAATATAATATTTCTAAGCATATGTTCATGATTGATAATGTTTGATTTTCATGTTTGACCTTCAAAATAGGTCAATCTTAAGCCTTCACGGAAGAGTAGTGAAGCAAATCATCTTAAGCCTTCACGGAAGAGTAGTGAAGCCAATTCGTTTGTTGAAGATTGAGTCCTATACTCTCTGAAGGAATAGGGAGCGGACAAATTCGTTGAAGATTGTTCGAGTTCTATACTCTCTGAAGGAATAGAGAGCGGACCCGTTTCATGAAGATTGTTCGAGTTCTATACTCTCTGAAGGAATAGAGAACGAACACGTTTTATGAAGATTGTTCGAGTTCTATACTCCCTGAACGGATAGGGAGCGGACCCGTTTTATGAAGATTGTTCGAGTTCTATACTCCCTGAACGGATAGGGAGTGGACCCGTTTGTCGAAGATTATTCGAGTCTTATACTCCCTGAACGAATAGGGAGTAGACACATTTGCCAAGGATTGTTCGAGTCTTATACTCCTTGAAAGAAAAGGGAGCAGACCCGTTATTTGAAGATTTTTCAAGTATCACTTCTCTTGAAGTAACAGTGGAATGGATTAATCTTTTGAAGTTCTAATGACTTGACAAACTCAATCATCTATTGATCTTTGCTCTATTCTCGTTACACGACAATAAGTAAAGAGGGGCAGCTGTAGATGCTTGATTTGTCCGGTCCAACTCAAAGTGCTCAATTGGTGGGAGATCAAAGCCAAACTGGCAGCCCAACAACTAAGAACCGAGCTAAGCTTCCAGCAACAATGTTTCCCAGCCTCTACATGAACGGTTTGCCAACTGAAAATGAAAGGACTACAGACAAAGATAATAACCAAGACAGCACCAAAACGTGAGGGGAACCGTTAGCAATAGAGAGAGATATGTTGAGCAGTCAAGAAAACCGTAAAGTATCAGTTTTCAATTAACTACCAGAAATGTGGGACACGCAGAAAAGAGGGGGGGTGAACGACTGAAAACGGAAAAGAAAAAAAGGAGGTTAACATCTATCATCAGCATGGGGAGAAGAGAGAGAACAGAGATTACACAGAAAAAAAAACAGAGAAGGGAAAAACATTTTGTAAAAAAGAGACTTCTACTCTCCATCCTTTTTTTATTTTTCAAAAGTAATGTAATAGTGGGGTTCTTCACCCATTTTTGTAAGAAACAACAAATCAAAGAACGAGGGCCATTTGAACCAACAAGGTTTCAAGCAGTAAAGAAAATATTAAAAATATCGACCTTCCTCAAAAGAGCATAGCAAGCGAAAAAGAACCGTTTTCAAAGGTATCAATCTTAATCTATCACTTTTTTTTTGTTTTTTTGTCCGAATCAAAGCAGTGAGGAAAAGATAGAGAGTGATTTGTTTACCTTAGAAGCGAGGGTCTTTGTCGAAGTTGCAGTTGTCGGAGTGAGCAGTCCGTGAGCCTTTGATTCTTTTTTTTTTTGTGTGGATTTGGTGGTCGTCTTAGGCGTCGTTTGGCCCCTTAGGCCGTTGTTAGCGGTGGCGGAATGATGTCGATGGAGGCTTTGATGAAGGTTCATGACAGGGGAAGAAATGAAGATGGGTAAGTTGTAGATGAGAATGGCACCATTCTGCGTGGAAGAAGAGAGCAGATAAATGAGGTTTAGGTTAGGTTTAAAGTAAGCTTTATATTAGGTTTTTAGGGTTAATTGCTTTAAGGTCACTATACCTCTGCCGTAGATTTCCCTTTTGGTCCCAATCGAGTTCTGTTTGTTTCGTAATTTGGAACTTATCTTTCATGTACATTTTATTTTAGTCCGGAATGATAGGGTATGTGTTCTCTTTCGTGTGCACATTTGGTTTTCATATTTTTGCATGTCGTATTTTAGTCATTAAATCGAATGTTTCCTAACTTTGTATCTTTGTTTTGTGTGTATATAATTTTGGTACCAAGTTAGGGTATATAAGTTTTTCTGTTTTAGACATTTGACTTTCGATTTGCGCATGTTGCGTTTTAGTCTTAGGGTTGTGTTGTTTTAAGTTTCTGCGCTATTGCGTATTCTGCATAGTATTTTATTAGTTTACATTTTCGTCCTTAAATGGTCGTTTTCGTATTCTTGATTTTGTCTCTATGTTTTGCCCCATTTAATCTTCGTCCTAAAGTGTTTATTGTACTTAGTTTCTGTTTTTAGACATTGGACTTTAAATGTTTTGAATGTTCTATTTTAGTCCATTTTGTGTGTTTAATCAAATTTTGCAAATGATTATGATTCTGGCTCATTACTTTAAAAAGTTTCTATTTTGACCCCATTATTTATTCAAGTTAATTTCTTGTATTTTTACGTTTGGTATATAATTATGTTAATATTTTTATTTTTTATTTTTTATTTTTATTTTTTTTTCGTTCATAGATTTAAATTTTCAATACTTTAGTCATAATTTAGACTTTTTAGATTAATTCTTTAAATTTAAATTTATTTTAATATAGTCCATTCTTAGATTTGTTTTTAAGTTAGTTGTTTATATTTACTTTGCATGTTATGCGAATGATTTATGGTGACCCACATGCCATTATTCTTTGTATGATTTGTATGATAGCCTCACTTGCACAACTCGACATATTCATAATCGAATTAAGGGCAATACACTTTTAATTTAAAATTGTTTTAAGTGGGCAGTCATAACTGATTTGAGGTCCGCTTTTAATGATTTTAAAATAAAAATGTATCCCGAAAGTGAAACTAAAAAATTGATTCGTCACCTAAAATTTGGGAGCGAGAGAAAAAGAAATGTTCGTTTATTTAAATATATCGAGAAAAGGTTGTTATATCTTTAAGATCTGGTCTCGATATTTGTAAATAATCGAACATTCTTTATCTTTCTAGAAACGACTTGGTAATTTTAATTTAATTTGTTTGAGTGCTGTTGAATGTTTTTAAATTTATATCTTTGTTTTATGGGATCAAAAATCAAATTAAGTTCGAATTTGTAAAATTCATTGCAAAAACGTTAATTAATCGACTAGGTACCGATTTAGGGCGTTGTGGGGGTGATAATCCTTCCCCACACATAACCGACTTCCGAACTCGGATTTTGGTAACGTAGACCTCAATTTGTTGTTTTAATTAAAATTAATTTTTATTTTTATTTAAAATGACAAAGCATTTTTGGGTGCCCAATCACACCCTAATCAAAGATTGGTGGTGACTCTTTGAACCGTATTTTTCGATCGTAAAGGAAATCCAATTTTTTTTGAAACGAGAGGTCTTTTAAATCGCATTTGTTTTTAAATTAAAAAGAGATAATTAAGAATTAATGTGGTTTTCAAAATATCACCTTTTAAAAAAAAAATCGTTTCGACAGATGCACATAGGCCATAATTCATTTTTAAGCCCGAAAATCTACTCAAATCAACTCAATTGCTTCATCTTTCAACCCCTTTCATGTTCTCAACTCATATACACATGCTTAAACCAATTTATATCCATATAAACCATCTTTAGCTTCAAATATATTTTCCTCATATGTAACTCAAGAATTAAACCAACTTTGCAATATGTTTTAATTCCAATTCTATTTCTTCTAACTTCTTAATTAGACCATTGACAAGTCAAATTTAACTTCCAACTCTTGTTATGAACTCTATTTCAAGATTTTACCCAAGAACCTCAAATCTTTAATCCCTCCTAACTCCATCATACTTTGATTTTAAGATAACTTAAGCTTTCCTTAAGCTTAGTTATCATCTAATAATCATAAACCAACTTTTATTTTAACAAATAATCAACTAACCACAAAACTCACCTTTGCCATGGTGACTCACGGCTGAAGAAGAATAAGAGAACTCTGGAAGTTTATTTTGCCTTCTTTTCTCTTCCACGTGGCTTTCTTATCTAATAAAGGAAAATAAAAATCTTCCATGTCAAATGACTATCCTTTACTTCATTCAATAATTACTAAATAACCTTCATCATATTTCCAATAAATCATTGAACTATTCAATTATCCCACTTTAATTACCAATTCCTAAAATTTTACAATTTGGTAACTAACCCGGTATTGAAGATGTTACAAATCTCCCCTCCTTTACAGAAATTTCATCCTCGAATTTTCACTGAACAAATCAATAAGAACACATCTTCTTTTGTTCTCATATTACCTCCTTTCTTAATCTTTTCTTCCTTTATTTCTTCAACTACCTTTTCCTTTATACATTTATCTACTGTCACTGATTATATAAACAGTAACAAGTAACTTTAATCCCTTTGTCTTTTCTCTCCTTCCATTATGCATTTTCCTTTGACCATTTCTGCGACTTCATATAATATCACTAATCATGTAGACAGTAACATCCATTTCCACCACCAACATCATAAATTCATCTCTAACTGCCTTACAATAATAACCAAATTCGTTTTCCATCATCATTTAACCAAAAACACGACCTTAAATCTTCTTTAAATATGATTCAACATACACTTTAAAGAATCTTTTTACATCACCTTGCACACTTTTCTTACTTTTATATCAAAATTATCATCTACACTTCCATATAACTCTTATCGTATCTGATCCTTTAACTAAATTCCTTTCTATTCTTTACTCCATTACTCCTTTATTTATTCCTTATACCCCAAATCATATCTTTCCTTCATGTTTACATACTCTTGTCTTATCACTTATACTCATCTCTATGTACCAATCTTTATGACATCCTCTTAACTTTGATAACTCATTTACTTATACAAAACTTTATTCTTTATCATTCTTATACTTGCATTTTCCTTCCTTAAGGTTCCATGCAAATACTTATCTTCTTTTCTACATCATAGCTATCTGATCAGAATACACAACTACATTCATTTCACATCATAATTGATTAACTCAACTTTACCTTTTCTTCTAGTCTTATAACCTTTACTCTGATAATTAATCAATAACATCTGTCCAATCGAGGGCACAAACCCTAGTCAACCAATCACATACATCCTTTCCAATCGAAATTATCTCAAAATTCGTTTACTTAACTTGTCAATTTCACCTCCATTCTCATACATCTTGAAATTTCTGTTATTCAAACTCAACATCATAACTTCCTTTGTCTTATAAACTGATCATTGATATATACATTCTCAAACTCTTCTTATCAATCCTCAGCTTTACTCAGATATATAAATCCTTATTTCCTTTACTATATCACCTTACTATGGTCCAAATATACAACTGTATCCAGATCCATTTTATATTTGGTTGTCTTATCCTGACAACATCTCAAAATATTAAATTCTATTTCTTTTCCATCACATAATCTGGTTAGCCAACGCTAACTCTATCTATCCAAAATGCAAACCCTTATTCTATCCACATTCTTGCTTATACACGTTACTATTCCTTTTATTTCAAACTCATCAACTCTGGCTGTATATATCTTATACGCTTGTCACTGATGCACTTATTCTCGAATTCTCCATAAATTCTAATCACATCTTTAGATTTTCTAACATCCTTATGGTGACACTTGCTCGCTCACCATATTCTATCTTATTCACTTTCTAACAAAACTTCTCCATATCACTTTTTTTGATTCGAAACAGTGAAAACCTTTTATCACTATTCAAATATGATTTTAATTTCTGAAATCAACCTTTAATCTTATAAGACACTTTCTGAGGTTTCTGCTCTTCATCCTGCCTGGCCAGGGCAGGTGAATTGCTATCACCATCAGATTTGTCAGTTATCGATTCACTTCGATAATTTCTATAATCAATTTCTACTATATTATACAAATCTTGTTCTATTGGCAAGACAACATACTCCTTACCCTATCAGATCAGAAATTTTCACTCTGAGTTGGCATGTACACATTTTATGACACTTTGGACTTTAGTTTATGCCAAGAATCGGCTAAACCGTAGCTCTGATACCATTAAATGTAACACCCCAACCCGTATCCGACCCGGATCCGAGTCCGAAGTGTCACATTGACTTTTCAAAAACCTTTACTTGTATAAAATAGTGAGTAATTAAAATTTATTATTACATATAACTTATTCAAAACCTTTATCGAACTATTCAGAGCTTATATAATATATTATTTTGAATACATGACAACTAGAACTTTATGTATTAAAATACATATTATTCACCTTTCTTCTGATCTGACCTTTGGTAAAGAGAACTGACCTGTCTTGCTCCACATTGCTCTTTACTCTTCTCACTTCGGTAACCTACGTGTGAAATAATCACACGCTAAGTCGATGACTTAGTGAGGCAATAAACATAAAATATAATTATAGCTTGTAATCATGCATGAACAATTACTACTATCACTCATACCCTTATTCATGTAACAAATCCTTATAACACATATGCAATATATATCATTACATATAAAAACATATACACATATATTCATCACTCATCATTTCCATCATTAGCCTTATTTCATTATCAATATTATTATCGTTTATATCACTTAATACATATCCTCTTATACCTAGCATTTTAACCAACATTTGCCTCATTTAATCATACAATCCACATATCATCATATAAATCATATAATACCATTCATATCACAAAAGCATACAAATCACATGTACTATGTTTGTTGTTTTTGTTATTAGCCCATGTACACATGTGAGAACTATAGATATATGAGTCTATAGAGGTTGTGCATTAGTGTTGTCACCACAGGTTGTATAAATGCATCGAAGTGCTACGTAGAATTGCACCGTAGTGCCGCGTAGAAATGCACCGAAGTGCCATATAAGGTTGTCCCTAAGGACCACATATCATTCCTTAAGAATCATATACATATGACAAGGATCAAGTATGTGTCTCAAAAGACCTCACACATGTTCCAAAGAATACATATATGTCCCGAAGGACCGCGTAGACCCTCGACTCTTGGCATGTCAACTATACCCTAGCTCTCATGACACATAACATGGGCATCATCATTTATGTCATTTCATATTTTCACATAAACACGTAGTTCACTTTCACATAGCACGTAGATTATGTCACATAAGTTGAATCACATATACGTATAAACACGTAAATCACTTTCACATATCACATAGCTCATATTCACTTTTCATACTATTTCACATTTCTTGTCACATTGCTTATATCTTATTTTTTTATGTCTTATCCTATATATATATAGATATTCACATGTTCAGATAATCCATCATTTCATCATCTAAATGTGTATTCATATAATTCATCTTCCTATATATATATATATATATATATCATTTTTCCTATACTTGTATTCACATCATTTATATTATCCTTCTCATAATCACATATGTCCTGATTAATAGCTTATATCATATATGTATAAAATAACTTATCTCATATCATATAGCTTATACCTCATTCTATGATATTCACCTAGATCATATCACACCTGTCACACTCATAAACATATGTCACTTCTATTATTTCATTTATATAATAATCTAAACTATTTACCTAATTCAATTCATATAGTATCTATAACTTTCTAATATGACTACGTAGATTTCCATCATACAACCCATATATCATAATTTTATTTAAGCATATGTATCTTTCCCATCTAACTCATCTTATATGTTCCTATTATCACTTATGTTCAAGTCTCATATCATCATATAGGTCAATATTATCTATCTTGTTTCAATTCTCATTCAATGACATAATTCTATTTTACTATTTCACATAAATGTTCATACCACTATTCAATTACCCAACTCACATTCTTATTGTTTATATAACCTTTACACTTGAGTACTTCATTCCCATCATTTCTTCTAAACTCGCTTTTTACCATATTCCCATATTATTACCTAATTTATCCCATATCATGTATTCGCGTAATCTTATATTCCATTTCTATATATCTCAAAGAGATCTTATCACATAACTTCTCTTTTATATTCATATAATTTCTAATCATATAATCATATCATAGTATATATTCACATCAACCATGAAATACATATACAATAACATGTCAACACATACCATAACATATAACTCAGACACTCATAACAAACACATGTTCATGTTCATGCTTCATGCACAATATTATAGAAATTAGACTTGTCACAAGTCTTATTTCCCATTAAACATCATATTTAAAATAATACACACTCACATTGGCCTCACTAAGTTCCAATCCATTTTTATAATTTCTTCTCTTACGATCGAATCATAACTTGATAATCGCTCCGGGACTTGTTCGTGCTCGATATCTATATAATCATACATTGATACATATTAGTATCCAATTGATATACACTAATCTATCATTTCTTAGACCAAAAGAAAGGTATAATTCTATTTCCCTTGAAGTGCATCGATGCATTCTACAGTGTATCGATGCATCCCTTAACATGTGCATCGATGCACTCCTTGTGCATCGATGCATTAATTGCATTCGATGTTTCTATTTTTAATGGGTTCATCGATGCACTTCCTGTACATCGATACACTCTGAACAATTTCTGGAAATTTACCCTTGATGCATCGGTGCACCTCGAATGTGCATCGATGCACATAGGCCAGAATTCATTTTTAAGCCCGAAAATCTACTCAAATCAACTCAATTGCTTCATCTTTCAACCCCTTTCATGTTCTCAACTCATATACATATGCTTAAACCAATTTATATACATATAAACCATCTTTAGCTTCAAAACTTTTTTCCTCATATGTAACTCAAGAATTAAACCAACTTTGCAATATGTTTTAATTCCAATTCTAGTTCTTCTAACTTCTTAATTAGACCATTGACAAGTCAAATTTAACTTCCAACTCTTGTTATGAACTCTATTTCAAGATTTTACCCAAGAACCTCAAATCTTTAATCCCTCCTAACTCCATCATACTTTGATTTTAAGATAACTTAAGCTTTCCTTAAGCTTAGTTATCATCTAATAATCATAAACCAACTTTTATTTTAACAAATAATCAACTAACCACAAAACTCACATTTTCCATGGTGACTCACGGCTGAAGAAGAAGAATAGAACTCTGGAAGTTTATTTTGCCTTCTTTTCTCTTCCACGTGGCTTTCTTA
Organism: Hibiscus syriacus; assembly: GCF_006381635.1. Lineage (NCBI taxonomy): Eukaryota > Viridiplantae > Streptophyta > Magnoliopsida > Malvales > Malvaceae > Hibiscus > Hibiscus syriacus. Next base: position 88,355 of record NW_024062035.1, read on the forward strand.
TCTAATAAAGGAAAATAAAAATCTTCCATGTCAAATGACTATTTTACCCTATACTTCATTCAATAATTACTAAATAACCTTCATCATATTTCCAATAAATCATTGAACTATTCAATTATTCCACTTTAATTACCAATTCCTGAAATTTTACAATTTGGTCACTAACTCGGTATTGAAGATGTTACATTTTATAGCTAGTATTTCTTTTTCAAAATGATGATGATGATAATAATAAGAAATATTTTATAATTTAAAAAAAAATATAAATTACATATATTTTTGAAAATTTTCTTAACTTTTAAAATTAATTGTTTAAAAATATAAAAAATATAAAAATAAAATTTTAATTATAATTTAGGGATTAAATGAATTACTATTCATTAATTATTTTTTAACAACAGTTAATAATGTGTATTCATTTTTAATAAAATTGGAATATAATATTTATTTTATATTTTTTAAAATTAATATTATAAAGAATATTTTAAATATATAAGTGATATTTTTTAGCTTTACCTTCTTTTTTATTGAATTTTGTTACAAGTTTAGAGAGTAACACAAAACAAAGAAAAATCTTTAGATTTTCATGTATGTATTTATAATTTTCTTTTACAAATATTTTACCATAATTTTTCTTAATTTATTTAAATAATAGAAGAATAAATGATTAATTTGAATTATAACTCATATATATACTCCATTAATGCAGAAAGTGGTAACTGGTAAATATAACTGTATTGTTTAATTTCAGGCAAAAATAAAAATTTGTCGAGTGATAAAATAATTTGCAAAAACATATTTAAAGATTTTAATGAAGAAAATTTTTTCCACATAAAAAAATATGAAAGAAAGTTGACGTTTTTACACAAATATCACCCATTTTAAAAAATATGATCCGCACATTTCAATACGTGGTGTCACATCAGCCTAAGGCGTTAATCACGATCTATACCTTTCAGCAAAGGGTGCTAGATCCGTAATAGTTTATCTAACGATCTCTCACATGTAAATAAAAAACAAATAAGGTGATTTTTCCGGTAAATACGTCTTTCATGGACATCTAATTGCCTAAATAGGAAAGTTTTCTATATTTAGCAAGAACAATTATCAAACTTACTAACGGACATAATAAATTTAAGAAATAAATTTTAATTAATAATTATATATATATATAATTCACTTTTAGTGTTTTAAATAATCATCTTTTACTTTAACTATAATTTTTTATACATTTATTATGTTTGTTAGTAAAATAGATAATTATTTTTAATTATATTTATTTATCAGTATTCTATAAGTTTTGTAAATAAATAGTTAATCATTTATTTATTAAAAATATATATCAATTGTTCCTTAAGAATTTTAAATTCTCATATAATTTAATTTTTTTATCAATAATATATTTTCGATCCCTAAACTTTTATAAGTTCATCTCCCTAAAATCGTATAAGTTCGTCTCCTTGCATAAAAATATACATCTATCCTTATTGTTAGGGGTGAGCAAAACTAGACTCAACCAGAAAAAATTATTTTTTTCGAATCAATTTGACTTCAAGTTGTAATTTCATAAACTCGACTTGAAAAAAATTTAAAGTTCAAATATAATTTTAAAATACAACTCGAAATTTTTAGTAATTAGTGGAATTATTTTTAAGTTTGAGTCAAATCCTTCGACTTTGTATGATATATGTATATCGCATACGAAAAAATATAAAGAGATATATTTGTATTGTATATATGGTTATAGAAAGTCACTTAAATTGGAATCAAGTAATATTATAATATTATAAATATTTATAATTAAATTTAAACAGAAACTTGAAAAACTGACTCAACTTGACTCGTCTCGACTCGAATTTTATAAACTAGACTCAAAAAAATTTCAAGTTAACTCCGAATTGTAAAATAGGGCTTCGAGTTGTAAAATATGATTCGTTAACTCAAAATTTTTTTACTCGACTCGACTAGATAGAACGCTCACCCCAACTTATTGTATTCCATTAAATTAATCATTTATTTTAATTAAAATCATGTTGATCGATCAATATATTTATTTTTAATATTGTATAATTTTTATTGATACTTAAAATTATTTTATTATTATATTTGAACAACAATTTATATATTTGGATTATTTACATAATACAATTTTATGTAATGATTTTTTACTATCGATTAGGGAAAAATTTAAAATCTAAACTATAATTTAGAGGCATGTAATGTAATTAATATTTTGTGTATGACATTATTTTGTTTGATCTAAATAGAAAATATTAACCTCTTATTTAATCCTTTTAAAAGGTCAACCCCTAATAATTACATATAATCTTAAGCTTTAGTCAAGAGATTAATTTTATTAATATAATTAATTAATTAATGACATTCTAATTTCAATGTATATGTTTTTATTCCTTAAAGAAATAAAGGATAATCATTCTGTTGGGATTTGCGGAAGCTCGAATCGACAACCAAAATGGTTCGTCAAGAGGGGTCGGGTCGGTTTTGTGTTTAGGGAGTAAAGATATTGAAAGATAGAAAATTGCACAGCGATTTATAGTGGTTCGACTTCTCAACCAAGTCTACATCCACTACCTTAGCTCCTCACCAAGGATTTTCCAACAAATTCACTAATTTGTTCTTTTTTTTACAGGACAAAGAGATAACCTTTACAAACTCCCTAGTTTTTCACGTACTAAACCAGAACCTTTTCCCTAGCTTTTAGCAGGCTTAGCTAAAACCAAAACCCCTTTACAATGAAAGGAAACATAAACAAAAAATCCTCTCTAAGGTAGGTGTTTACAAGAATTAAGCTCACAAGAATAAAAATATTTACAAGAGAAAGATGAAATAAGAATGAAAAACTCTTCTCTTGTGTTTGATTACTTGGATAGTTGTTCTCTATGTTTTTCAAGTGTCTTGAACATGTATTTATAAATTGGAATGAGTTTGGAGTCGTATATAGCCATTGAGGATGTTTTGGAGCCATTTGGGATTCATTTTCTGCAAAATAAAGCTGCCGAGAATAAATAGTATCGGTACCCCTTCAATGGGTATCGATACTACCTTTGTAATATTTGAAATTTTTGAATGTTGGACTTGATTTTACTTTAGCAGTATCGATACTACTATAGAGGTATCGATACCCATTTTGTATTCTGGAATTTTTTAGCATCAATATTGTTCATTATTGTTCACACAGTATCAATATTATTCATACAACACATTACTATTCATAAAAACATTTTTGTGCTCAATTCCAAATTAAATGGACTTTGAATTATTTTTGTAAACTTTGAAAACTTTGAATAAATTTAATTCAAGTCCAAAAATATTTTGCCATAAATTGTTATATCAAAACATAGTTTGACAATCTCTCATTTTTTGGTATAACAAAACATTTGAAAAATTGTTTTTGGCAAAACTCCCCCTTAATAAAATTGTTGAAAACATTTTGATATTTCGATATAACAAATTAAGTTAAATGAATTTTAAGATTTTCCAAATTATTTTCTAAGTATATTCGATATAATTATTCGAATATCAAAACATTACTCCAAATATTTCAAAAAATCATTTTTAATCCTTACTTAAGTGTAAAATTAAGTTTTAATCTTAAAACAATTTCAAAATAATCTTTCAAAGTATTTCGAACCATTTCAAAGCCAAAAATTCCAGATTGCTCAAAGGGAACCGATTCCCCCTGAATGGTTTGGCTCCGAGATTTCCAGAATGCTCGGAGGGAACCGATTCCCCCATAGGGGGTACCGATTCCCCCTGTTCAACGGTCGAAATATTTGAATTTTACACTTAGGGAACCGATTCCCTATGAGGAGGAACCGATTCCCCCCACGCTCCAAGCTGTTTTATTAATTGTTTTCACACTAAAACGGCTATATGATCTTCACTAATCATCCCCAACGTTCAGAAGTGATTCAAGGTGTATTTAAACAAGTTATGAAGCCCTTGATCAACAAGAAATCATAGAGAAACAAGAGAGAAAGCATCAAACACCAAGTTTGTGCAAATCAAGCCAATTTTCCTTTCAATATTCATTTTGCTTTCAAGAATACCATTTGTGCTCATTTGTAATTATCTTTGAGTGTTCTTTTCTTGTTCTAGAATTGTGCAAACATCTTACCTTGTGAGGTTTTCCTTGTAAGTTTGCAAATTTGTAATCTTCTCTTTGGGAAAGAGTGTTCTCAAGAATTGGGGTATATTCTTGAGGGTGTTGTAAGGTTATCTCTTTGGCCTCAAAAGAAAGAACAAATTAGTGAATTTATTGGAAAATCCTTAGTGTGGATAGCTAAGGTAGTGGACGTAGACTTTGATTGAGAAAGTCGAACCACTCTAAATCGCTGTGCAATTACTTTCAATTTTCTACAAAAGCTTCCACCAAATTTTTAATTGCCAATTCACCCCCTCTTGGCCAAATCCGTCAATCAATTAACTCAACAATTGGTATCAGAGCCTAACTCATTTGAAGGTTTAATCGCCTCTTGAGTCGATTCGGGAAGAGTTATATCGATAATCAAATTCATCAATGGCCTCCGCTTCAAACTTTGACTCCGGTCTCGACTCGATGCCCGTCAACAAGCCTCCTTTCTTCAATGGAGCTAACTATGCCTATTGAAAGAATAGAATGATGTACTTCATTCAAGCAAGTGACATGGGAGCATGGAATACTGTAGAAGAAGGATACATCAAACCTCTCACTCATCCAAGGTTGTGGAGTGAAGGAGAGACAAGAATGTTCCAGCTCAACTCCAAAGCCATCCATATCATTTTTTGTGCTCTTGGACCAGATGAATACGGAAGAGTTTCATCGTGTACAACCGCCAAAGAAATATGAGACAAACTTCAAGTCACTCATGAAGGTACCGATGAGGTAAAAAAATCTAAAATTAGCATTATAACGCATAGCTATGAAAATTTCAGGATGAAACCAAATGAAGATATCAAAGCTATAACAGATAGATTTTCAACGATTGTCAATGGTCTCAAATCATATGGAGAGATCATTTCAAATGAAAATCTTGTGAGGAAGTTAGTCTACTCCCTCCCAAAATCGTGGCAATCAAAGAAGACGACAATCATTGAGTCTAAGGAATTAACGTCCTTAACTCTTGAAGAGCTAATTGGGTCACTCCTTACTCATGAAATGATGCTCGAAGATGAGGTGGACCTCGACAAGATTGACGAGACACCAAAGGAGAAGGAGAAGAAGAAGAAGAAAAACATTGGAGTTGCTCTCAAATCCACAAAAGATGAGAGTGATTCGAATAACGATGACGAGGAAATGGCATTGTTTGCCAAATGGTTCAGAAAAATGATGAGACCTTATCGAGGAAGAAAATTCAAACGAAATGAAGGCCTAAAAAATGAACCGAAAGAGAAGGACCCAATCATTTGCTACGAATGCAAAAAACCAGGGCATGTTAAATATGATTGCCCACAATTGAAGAAAAAGGGTCAATCAAAGAATAAGCACAAGGCTCATGTGGCTACATGGAGCGATGAAGAAAGTTCCGATGAAGAGGAACAAGAAGTAGCTAACTTGTGCTTGATGGCATTTGGGGAAGATTCTAAGGTAACCTCTAACTCATCCGATTTTGATGATTTTATCCTATGATGAGTTATTAGAGGAATATAATGGGTTGGCTTCGGATTATGAGAAATTATTTTTAAAATATAAAAAGGATGTTTCAAAATTGAAAAATGAAAACAAACTCATATCCAAAACCAACAACGATCTTGAAAGTAAAATCAAAGATTTACAAATCAAACTAGAAGAGTTTGAAAAGAAAAATTTAGATTTGCAAAATTTACTTTCAAATATCAATGATGATCATCAAAAGAAAATTGATGATCTTAAAACTTCTTTTGATAAAGTTGGAACAAAACATTTTGAAAAAGGTGGAAATTCAAAATCCAACTTTGTTAGAAAAAAAGTTTTAGAAACTACAATCATAGAGGTCCCCAAAGAACCTCTAATGGAAAATCGTTAGAAGTATGTGGGTTCCTAAAGAACTCATTACTATTAAAGATAAAAATATCCTACACAAATAGATACCTAAGGGGACTAGGATTTTGGAAACTAATGAATATGGACCCAAAAGAATTTGGGTACCAAAAATCAAAAATTAATCTATGTTTGTAGGGAAAGGAGCATTGCTACAAGGCACGGGAAACAAATTCAAATTCATGGTACCTTGATAGTGGATGCTCAAGACACATGACCGGAGACAAAAGCCGGTTCATTGAGCTTAACGCCAAAAATGGAGGAGAAGTGACTTTTGGAGATAATTCAAAAGGTCACATTGAAGGTATTGGTACAATAGGTAATACCTCTTCCATACAAATTAAAAATGTTTTATATGTGAATGGATTAAAGCATAATCTATTGAGTATTAGTCAATTATGCGATAAAGGATTCAATGTCTTATTTGAAATTAATGGTTGTAAAGTCATTGACATTGCATCTAATCGGATTATGCTTGTTGGTCATAGAATAGGGAACATTTACATGGTGCATTTAGATTCTTTTGATATGACTAATTTATGCCTAGTTGCTAAGGATGAACATGATAGTTGGTTATGGCATAGGAGACTAGGACATGCTAGTATGAGTGTTTTGCAATGGCTAATTCAAGGTGATTTAGTTCGAGGGTTGCCTAAGCTTAAATTTGATAATGATAAAATATGTGATGCTTGTGCTAAAGGAAAACAAAAGCATGTTTCTTTTAAATCCATTAATGACGTATCAACTAGTAGAGTATTACAATTGATCCATGTAGATCTTTTTGGGCCAACTAGGACTACTAGGTTGGGTGGAAAACAATATGCATTTGTCTTGGTAGATGACTATTCTAGATATACTTGGGTTCTATTTTTTAAGTACTAAAGATGAAGCATTAGAACAGTTCATTACATTTTCAAAAATAATCCAAAATGAAAAGGGTTACTCTATAACTAGTGTTAGGAGTGATCATGGCAATGAATTTGAAAATCTTGGATTTATTGAATTTTGTAATTTTAATGGTATTAGTCATAATTTTTCAGCACCTAGAACCCCTCAACAAAATGGAGTTGTTGAGAGGAAAAATCGAACTTTATAAGAAATGGATAGAACCATGCTTTGTGAAAATAATTTGCCAAAATATTTTTGGGCGGAAGCCACAAATACTGCTTGTTATGTTGTTAATCGAGTAATGATTAGGCCAATTTTAAAGAAAACTCCATATGAAATTTTCAAAAATATAAAGCCTAACATTAGCTATTTTCATCCTTTTGGATGTAAATGTTTTGTTTTAAACAACGGTAAAGAAAACCTTGGCAAATTTGATGCTAAAAGTGATGAATGAATTTTTCTGGGTTACTCCTTAAATTCTAAAGCTTATCGAGTATTTAATAAAAGAACTTTAGTTGTAGAAGAGTCTATACATGTTGTTTTCAATGATAATCCCCTTCCAAGGAAGGATTCTTGTGTGAATGATGATGTAGGTGTTATAAATACAAATGATGTTAGACATGAAGTTGGAGAACCATCATCAAAGGAAGAAACAAAAAATGAGGAAACTCATGATCCTCTTGAGAATCTAACCATTGAAGAAAGGGAAGTATCTTATCCAAGAGAGTACAACTATGTCAAGGATGGTGAAATTATAGGTGATCCATCAAAAGGGGTAACAACTCGATCTTCTCTTAGAAATATTTGTAATTATGTTGCATTTATCTCATGCATAGAGCCTAAGAATATTAAAGAAGCATTAAATGATGAACATTGGATTATGGCTATGCAAGAAGATTTAAATCAATTTGAGAGAAGTAAAGTATGAACATTAGTTGAAAGGCCTAGTAATAAATCTATTGTAGGTACTAGATGGGTATTTAGGAATAAGCTTGATGAGAGTGGTAATATAGTGAGAAACAAGGCTAGACTTGTTGCTCAAGGGTATACTCAAGAAGAGGGCATAGACTATGATGAAACATACGCTCCCGTAGCTAGAATGGAAGCAATTAGAATGTTATTAGTATTTGCATGTTTTCATGAATTTAAATTATATCAAATGGATGTTAAAAGTGCATTTTTAAATGGTTTTATAAAAGAAGAAGTGTATGTGGAACAACCTCCAGGTTTTGAAGATTCAAAATTTCCAGATCATGTTCTTAAATTGACAAAAGCTCTTTATGGTTTAAAATAAGCTCCTAGAGCTTGGTATGAAAGATTGTCAAATTTTTTAATTGAAAAAGTTTTTTCAAAAGGAAAGGTTGACACTATATTGTTTTTAAAGCATAAAGGTAAAGATTTATTAGTAGTTCAAATTTATGTTGATGACATAATATTTGGTTCTACTAATGATGTTCTTTGCCAAGAATTTTCTAAGCTAATGCAAAGTGAGTTTGAGATGAGCATGATGGGGGAGCTCATTTTTCTTGGGACTCCAAATCAAGCAAAGAAAAGATGGCATCTTCATTAATCAAGATAAGTACGTCAAAGATATGCTCAAGAAGTTTGGACTGGAAAATGGGAGACCTCATGACACTCCAATGAGCTCTTCAACAAAGCTTGACTTAGATGAAGGAGGTAAATGTGTAGATGTTAAATTATATAGGTCAATGATTGGCTCTTTGCTTTATCTAACTGCAAGTAGACCGGACATTATGTTTAGTGTTTGCTTATGTGCTAGATTTCAATCATGTCCTAAGGAATCACATTTACTAGCTGTTAAGAGAATCTTTAGATACCTTAAGGACACTCCTAGTTTAGGACTTTGGTATCCTAGAGACTCTAGTTTTAGCTTGCATGCCTTCTCTGATGCGGATTATGGAGGATGTAAATTAGATAGGAAAAGCACCTCCGGTACTTGCCAATTCCTTGGAAATATGCTGATTTCTTGGTTTTCAAAGAAACAAAATTGTGTGTTGTATTATCTACCACTGAAGCGGAATATATTTCAGCCGGTAGTTGTTGTGCACAAGTTTTATGGATGAAACAACAACTTTTTGATTATGGAATTGAAGTAGGTACTATTCCTATCAAGTGTGACAATACTAGTGCTATTTGTCTCACTAAAAATCCCATCCAACACTCTAGAACTAAACACATTGAAATTAGACATCACTTCATTAGAGACCATGTCACTAAGGAAGATGTAGTTCTAGAATTTGTTGATACTTTGCATCAATTAGCGGATATTTTTACAAAACCCTTAGATAAGGAAAGGTTTTGGACACTTAAGAGAGAATTAGGTTTAACTGACTTATCTTCACTTAGTGTTTAAAATAATTCAACACTTTTAATAAATACTGAAAAATGCTCATAATAGTAATTTTTGATTGCATTCATTGCTATTAGTTAGGGGGAGTTTATGATTCTTGATGAAAAATTAATTTTTATGTTCAAATATCGATTAAAGATTAATTTAATTGTTTGAACATAATTATTTTTCAATATATGAGTTGCCTATACCACTAGAGAAGATTAATTTAGCATTTTGTGTGCTTAAAAATCAGATTTTAGCATTTTGGTGCAGAGGGAATCGATCCCCCCATGAGGGAACCGATTCCCCCTTTGAAGGGGAACCGATTCCCCCCACAGGGAAATCGATACCCCCTGGGGTTCTGTTAAAATCGGGCAGAACACCCCAAAACCCTCTTATTTTTCTTCTTGCTGTCGTTCCCTCTCAACTCTTTCCCTATCTCTATTCTTGCCTCAAATCAACGATATTAATCGGAATTCGAATCAAATATCATCTTCTAAACCTGTTGGAATCATTAAAATCGTGCATACAACATCAAAATCCCCTCAATCTTCATCTTTCAAGGTAAATTTTTCTAAACTCTCTATTTCATTGATTTTGAACATAGGATTAGTTTTAATTAGTTCTAGGTTGAAATAGTGATCGAGCATTGATTGTTTAGTGATTAGAAACTAGATGTTACAACTAATTTCATCAAAAACACAAGAATTTTCCAAAAAATTTTGAATTTTCGAAATTAAAAAAAATTGTTGTTTTTCAAATTATTGTGTTTTGATTAAATTATGTTGTTGTTATGAAAACTATACATATATTGTTTCTCAAAACCATATTTTTCAAAAGTTTTTCAAAAACTTTGCCCATTAGGATTGATTTAGAGAACCTTGAAATATTGATGACTCAATTGAGTTTTGGGATTAATTGAATTGCATACATTTGTTTTTAAAATTGCAGGTTATCCAATCTATTCCGATTTCCTTCACCATGTCCAATCCTAAACGTGCTAGGTCTTCATCTAGTCGTTCTATTCGTCAACCAAATCCACCTCCAAATCCTCCTCCTATTCCTCAAAATCCTATTCCAAATCTTGATCCTAACTTGACTATCCAAAATTCTTGTTTCAATCAATCGGGTCCTAAAGATTATCGTTATTGGTTTTACCAATATTTTGACTCGTATAAGATTAGGGAAGAACGTATCCCATCTCTTCAAGCTATGGTTGCTATTAACTTTAAATATCTCCCTATCTTGCACGAATGGAAATTTGATAAACTTTTCGAACTTGAACCCGTTGTCTATCATCAAATTGTTCTTATCTTCTATTGTAATGCCGTTTGTATCAAAAATCGTGACAAAACCAAAACCATATGAGTACGTTCCTACCTCCTAGGTCAATATTTCCATCTTGATCCGGCTTACATAGCCAATACCTTAGGCTTGGATAATGAAGGTTTATCAAATGAAAAACAAGTTTTAGGCTCTCGATATAAACGAAATGATAGTGCAAGTGTTTTAGATCTTCATGAGCGTTTTCTTCATCTCATGATCACTTGGTGGTTTCGACCATCCGGGGGTCGTTATTCTACTCTCAGAGCTTTAGATCTTTGGTGGTTGCATTGTTTTGAACACAATATAAAAATAAACCTTTCCGAGATTATCTTTGCCGAGATTGTTGAAACCGTTAACCTAGTGCCAAATAAGAAACTCTATTCTTCACTAGTTTACGGTTGTATCCTTAGTAATCTCTTTTCTAAAGCCGAGCTTCGAGTTGGTCTAGATGCCTCCTTTCCTCTTAAGAAACAAATCAATCTTCTTTCTTTAACAAGAGCGGGATGGGTCAAAAATAAAGAAACCGGTGATTGGGTTCGATCTTCTGTAACTACTCCGGGAGCTAGTTCTTCACAAGCTCCACTCGAAGCTGATGAAGATCCAGAGTTTGAACAATTAATGAGGGATATCGATGAAGCCGAAGATGAGCCGGAGCAGCCCGAAGAGCAAGCACAACAAACGCATCCAATGCCTCCATATATCCAATCCTTTATGGAGACATTCGATTTTCGATACGCAACTATGGATTCGCGCTTTACTTCTATAGAGTCCCATTTATCCACAATGGGAGCTCAACAATTAGAAATTCTTCGGGAAATGCGTGCAAATAATGAAGCAACCAACGCACGTATTAATGACCTCACTAACGAAATGGCCGCTATGCGAGCTCGTTTTCCTCCTCCTGATCCGGATATGTGATTAAATGTTTTACTTTGAACTCCAAACTTATTGTTTTAACATTTTGAATATTTTGGAATGTTTGAATTTGTGAATTGATTGATTGTGAATTTGTTTGGATTTATGGATGGTATGAACTTATATGTTTGGTGTGATTTATTCATTATTGCATCATTTACATCATTATTAGCAATATGACCAATTTTTCCATATCACATTGTTTATGAATATTGATTATGGAACTAATGGCTAACGTTTCTCTTGATTGTGATCTTAGCAGCTTATGCATACATATACCTAATCAATTGGCTAAATGATTTTCACGTTTCTTTGAATCTTTTTGATTTAACAAAAAGGGGGAGAAGTGTGTGTTTTTAAAATGATAAATGGGAGAAGTGTTAAAGTAAGGGGGAGTAATTTCAAAACTTGATTTCAAAATCTTAAAATTACTAAAATGTTTTGTTATATCAAAAAGGGGGAGATTGTTGAAAACATTTTGATATTTCGATATAACAAATTAAGTTAAATGAATTTTAAGATTTTCCAAATGATTTTCTATGTATATTCGATATAATTATTCGAATATCAAAACATTACTCCAAATATTTCAAAAAATCATTTTTAATCCTTACTTAAGTGTAAAATTAAGTTTTAATCTTAAAACAATTTCAAAATAATCTTTCAAAATATTTCGAACCATTTCAAAGCCAAAAATTCCAGATTGCTCAGAGGGAACCGATTCCCCCCCCCCCCAAGGGGGTACCGATTCCCCCTGAATGGTTTGGCTCCGAGATTTCCAGAATGCTCGGAGGGAACCGATTCCCCCTGTTCAACGGTCGAAATATTTGAATTTTACACTTAGGGAACCAATTCCCTATGAGGAGGAACCGATTCCCCCCACGCTCTAAGCTGTTTTATTAATTGTTTTCACACTAAAACGGGTATATGATCTTCACTAATCATCCCCAACGTTCAGAATTGATTCAAGGTGTATTTAAACAAGTTCTGAAGCCCTTGATCAACAAGAAATCATAGAGAAACAAGAGAGAAAGCATCAAACACCAAGTTTGTGCAAATCAAGCCAATTTTCCTTTCAATATTCATTTTGCTTTCAAGAACACCATTTGTGCTCATTTGTAATTATCTTTGAGTGTTCTTTTCTTGTTCTAGAATTGTGCAAACATCTTACCTTGTGAGGTTTTCCTTGTAAGTTTGCAAATTTGTAATCTTCTCTTTGGGAAAGAGTGTTCTCAAGAATTGGGGTATATTCTTGAGGGTGTTGTAAGGTTATCTCTTTGGCCTCAAAAGAAAGAACAAATTAGTGAATTTGTTGGAAAATCCTTAGTGTGGATAGCTTAGGTAGTGAACGTAGACTTTGATTGAGAAAGTCGAACCACTCTAAATCGCTGTGCAATTACTTTCAATTTTCTGCAAAAGCTTCCACCAAATTTTTAATTGCCAATTCACCCCCTCTTGGCCAAATCCGTCAATCGATTAACTCAACAAAAATATTTAATGAAAAAGATACAAATTTTTGGAAAATATGTGAAAATGTTCAGCTCCCCCTTTTTCATTAAGAAATTAAATTTTTCAAACAATACTTCTCCCCCTTTTTGTTATATCAAAAATAATTCAACTTTAAAGTTAAAAAAATAACTTTGGAGAGTAAGTGTTAAATTTTAACATTAAAAATTATTTGAAAAATCAAAGCTCCCCCTCAATAACTGAATTCCAAACAAAAATTATATTTAAAATTTTAACACTTAAATAAAAATTAAATTTCATAAAAAATTAACAAACATGTTAGTAGCACATGAAATTCAATATATCCAAGATTAAAATACTTTATGCAATACCAATTATTGAAATTAAGTGCATATGCATAATGTTTTCCAAAAATGTTATGCATTTGAAAAATTTTGATATCAATTGTTAGAGAGATATCATTTTCATTTAAATCACATTGCATAAACATTCAAATTTAGGTCAAAAATTTAAAATTTGTAAAATCAAAGTATTTAAAAAGTTGATATCAATTGTTAGAGAGATATCATTTGCATTTAAAACCGATTTTGACCAAAATTCCTTATGATGAACTAAAAATTATGAAAAATCATTAAAATTTTAAAATGTTCATCATAAAAATTGTTTCCAACATACATGAGATTAAAACAATACATAATCATGCAATATCAAAACTCATGCATGCCTAAATCTAAATGAGCAACCAAATAACCAAAATCAAAAGCATTAAGCTTAGAGGTTACCCATCCCTTTTTGATGTGTGGCTAGAGTATCTTGATTTCGTCATCTTCATCACCATTGCTCCCACACACCTACAAGAGAAATTTAAGTAGATTTTGGTATCCAAATTGCTTTAGATCCTTGAACGTTAGTCTAAATGCCCCTTATTCCCTTAGGAACCCGTATTTGTCTAATTTTAAAACGTTTTCCTTTCTTCAAATGAGAAGTATGTTCCTTATGACCATGATAATAGCAATGTGAGCATTTTGCCATTATGAAACTAGATGAATTATTTAAATAATTTCTTTTTCTTTTGTTAAGCATTCAAGCTTAACTTTTAAATCAAAACATTCTTTTTCAAAACTTTCAATTTTCATTTTTGAAAGCTCTAAATCATTTTTCAAAATTTTATTTTGATTTTCAAAATCAAATTTAGCTTTCAAAAGAAAATCGTTTTCAATTTTTAATTTTGAAATTATTTTCTTATATTTGGAGTTCATGGTCTCAAACTCCGAAAATAATTTATCGAATGCATCTTGTAACTCATTAAAAAAATAAGAATTTAATTCATTTGAGTTAGAAGATACCTCGAGCTCTTCATGAGCCATTAGAGACACCACCTTTGTTGGTTCTTCTTTCTTGTTTCCATGAAGCTTTTCGAGTTTATTCCAAAGCTCCTTGGCATTTGAACAAGAAGAAACTCCTACATATATATCTGGACCAAATGCACAAAACAATATGTGCATGGCCTTGGCATTAAGTTGAGCTTTCTTCCGTTCTTGGTCACTCCACTTCTTCTCATTCTTCTTTGGAGAAGAGTAGCCGTTCTTGATCATCTCCCATGCATCAAGATCATTGGATTGTATGAATAACTTCATTAATTTCTTCTAATGACGGTAATTTTCTCCATTTAAGTATGGAGGCTTATCGATCGGTTGGGAGTCTTCCACGTGGAACGAGCCGGAGGTGAAAGCCATCTTCTCGGTTGTGTCGTCGGTTGTGTCGGGAATTGGTAGAGCATCTTCTAGGATCGTCTCAAGGATGTTAAGCCTTCTAACAAGTTAAGCTCTGATACCAATTATTGGGATTTACGGAAGCTCGAATAGACAATCGAAATGGTTCGTCAAGAGGGGTCGGGTCGGTTTTTGTGTTTAGGGAGTAAGAAGATTGAAAGATAGAAAATTGCACAGCGATTTATAGTGGTTCGACTTCTCAACCAAGTCTACATCCACTACCTTAGCTCATCACCAAGGATCCAACAAATTCACTAATTTTTTCTTTTTTTTACAAGACAAAGAGATAACCTTTACAAACTCCCTAGTTTTTCACGGGCTAAATTAGAACCTTTTCCCTAGCTTTTAGCAGGCTTATCTAGAACCAAAACCCCTTTACAATGAAAGGAAACGTAAACAAGAAAATATTTCTAAGGTAGGTGTTTACAAAAATTAAACTCACAAGAACAAAAATATTTACAAGAGAAAGATGAAATAAGAATGAAAAATTATTCTCTTGTGTTTTATTACTTGGATAGTTGTTCTCTATATTTTTCAAGTGTCTTGAACATGTATGTATAAGTTGGAATGAGTTTGAAGTCGTATATAGCTATTGGGGATGTTTTGGAGCCGTTGGGGATTCATTTTTTGCAAAATAAAACTGCCCATAACAAGTAGTATCAGTACCCCTTCAATGGGTATCTGTACTACCTTTGTAATATTTGAAATTTTTGACCATTGGGCTTGATTTTACTGTAGCAGTATCGATACTACTGTAGAGGTATCGATACCTATTTTGTATTTTGGAATTTTTGAGCATCGATACTGTTCATTACTGTTTACACAGCATCGATACTATTCATACAGTACAGTACTATTCATAAAAACATTTTTGTGCTCAATTTCAAATTAAATGGACTTTGAATTATTTTTGTAAACTTTGAAAACTTTGAATAAATTCAATTCAAGTCCAAAAACATTTTGTCATAAATTGTTATATCAAAACATAGTTCAACACATTCAAATAGAAGCATTTACAATTAACACTAAGGTTTCACTTATCTTTTCATTGATAAAGTTGGATCGGGATTTTAATCTATGTAAATTGATTTAAATGTTTATATCTGACTCAATTTGAGTTTAAAAGGATTCTACATGACTTAAAATAATATTTGATTTTTGAGATAAAAATTTGCACCTGATCTGACTTGGATAATACAACTGTATGTAAATAACTTTTAGTTTTATTAGATAAAGTAAAAATCTAATTACAAGTTAATAAAGAGAATAATATTCTTGTAAATATCATTGAATATATAAGAGTAATTGTAATATATATCATACTAAAATGAATCAGATTTTTCATCTTAAATCTAAATTGGGTTAACTACTTCAAATACCACGAACCTTTAAGCGCGAACTCGTTTATACTATTAACATTTCAATTTTTCTAACTGTACCACTAACTTTTATTTTTAAGTTCTATTATGTCACTCCGCCGTTAATGATCTAACGGGACGATGACATGGCAGCCATGCACCGTGACGTTGCTGGCGTGGCTACCTCACCAAAATGATGTTATTTTGGCATGACTGTGTCTGAGGCTAAAAAACTCAAAACAACGTAGTTTTGTTTTGAGAAAATTTAGCACTTATGGGGATTTGAAATCAAAACCTTTTGATTCAAAAGTTAAGGCTTAACCACTGTAACAATTTAAATTTTTAGTATAATTTTACAAAAATAATATATATAAGATGAGTTAGATTATTAAGAATTAATCACACCATAATCATCACAGATTAATCACAGAGCATAGTTCTATCAAATTACTAAGAGAAAAACAAGAGAGAAAGAGTGAGCTTACCGTCGTAGGAGCATCTTTGGTGGATCATCGAAGTTATCGAGTTCGTCGAATGGTTTCATTGAAATGTGAAAAGAAGGTAATTTCTTGCGTTTTTGGTTTTACTTTGTTTGTTGGTGTTGATTTGATTCGAAATACGAGAAAGTTTTGAAACGAGGACCACCGTGAATGGTGGTCGGTGGCTGAAGGGTGGTGACCGGTAGTGTTCGGGTACGGAAGTGGACGGACGGATCATGGTGTCTTTCAGTTTTTGGGTAGCCTAAGTGGAAGAAGCTTAGGTTTTATTCTATTGAAACAAGGTTTTAGGATTAAGTTTGGTTGAAGAACACTTTAGGATCTAGGAAGTGTTCATAGAGTATGGGTGGTTTAGATCTTGAAAAACAAGTTTGGGATGAAGTTTTCGTGTTCATGGAAATCAATGGAGGTAAACTATGAAGGAAAATTTGAAATTCTTGAAAAGTGTTTAGAGTTTGATCTTTGAAAAACGCTTTGATTGGAGTTTTGGGTGTTAATATCGAATCAAGACAAAGATTTTGTGATGAACTTTGGAAGAACAATGATGAACACATAGGTTTTGATCTTAAAAAGGTTAGTTTTTTTGGAAATAAGGTGTTTGTTCATAAAGAAAAGAGGAAAAGAGAAGGGTTAAGTTTTCTGGAAATAATATGATAGAACTATGCTCTGTGACTAATCTGTAATAATCAAACTCATGTATATTATTTTTGTAAGATTATACTATAAATTTAAGTTGGCACAGTGACTAAGTCTTAGTCTTTGAATCATAAAGTTTTGAGTTCAAATCCCTACAAGTGTACAATTTTTATAGATTTTCTCAAAACAAACTATGTCATTTTTTAGACCCAAACACAGTCATGCCAAAATGATCTTATTTCGATGAGGTAGTCACGGTGCACGACTGCTATGTCATCGTCTCTTTAGATCATTAACGTTGGAGTGATATAATTGCACTTAAAAATAAACATTAGTGCTAAAATTGACAAAATTAAAACGTTAGTTGTATAAACAAGTTCACGCTCAAAGGTGAATGATATTTGAAGTAGTTAACCCATCTAAATTTAACCCGACTTAATAATTAAAGCAGATTTATATAATATTCAATATTGGAAGGCATTAATTCCAAAATTTTAAAATATAAACTGGGCTTTCGAATATTTAAATAATTAAAGCAGGCCAATAGATGCTTGAAGTCTTCAACTATCATCCTAATCTACACCACCAGATTTCTATGGCCACGATTTCCATCCATCCTTATCATTAAAAAAAACGTTTTATTTTCTAGTTATAAATTTATGGATAAATAATTTATTTAGTCACTCACCTATTCCCAAAATTCTATTATGATCTTTCAATTATTTATTATTTTCAAAATCATACTTAACGGCATGTTTAAAACCATCGGTAGAAAATCAATAGAAAATTTTGTTGAATTAGCCACATTCTTATAGAATAGCTTAAGATCTTGAAAGATAAAGATGAATTCACGATTTTATGTTAAGGAATGAATTTTTAAAATTTTGAGAAGAGATAAACTCATAAAATTTTAAAAAAAATGAAAATAAATTATCAATAAAAATACGCAAATATAATAATTTAAAATTTTCAGCCAAAGCCAGGACCCATAACTTTAACAATCCTCTCAGTCAAACGAGAAATTTATAATTTGTCAAATAGAAAGAAAGAAAGAAAAAAAACTTGCAATGAAATTTAAACGTGTTCTTTTGAAATCAAATCCTAATGGCATACGTCTACTGGGGAGTATTCTAGTGTGCCCTTCATTCTCTTTAATTGGCCCATAGGCTTTATTTTGAGTCATGTATTTTAAAATCATTTTAATTTTAATTAATTCATAAAGTTTTAAGCATAATTTTAAATGCCTAAATATAAATTTATAAATTAAAATGTATTTAAATTATTTTTATTAAATATTATTCCGATTCGAATTAGTCGATTAATAGATCGAATACCGGTGGTTATACCAAAAATAATATAGGTTTAATGTAAAAATAAGTGTCCAAACTATACCTAAATAACTTTAGGCGCCTAGATTTTTTTCGATCGAAGTATGTGCTTAACGTTTTTGACATTACTCTTTAAGGGTCTACGTTGTGAAGACCGTTAAAAATTTGTTATTTGACATATGTCACACTTATAAAATTTTAGTGTAAGCTACACATTTTGTATGTAAACTATCAGTTTTGTTTTGTTTAAGAGCCTAAACTTTCATTTATTTTAGATCTATGCGTAACGTTTACTTTTTATTTCGTTTTGGTACTTTTTCGTTAAAAATTTAATGAAACTATTGTATGTGACACCTTTTTTTATGAATAAATTACATCATTTATCACTCAACTATTTTCTCACTCTTATTTTGGCCAGTGAAGTTTTTTTAAATTTAATTACTTAACTCACAACTTACTCCTAATTTAATCACTTTAACATTCAAATTTAATTTTTTAATTATATAATAATAAAATAATAGTAAAAATATCATGTCACAAAAATTATTAATAAAATAAATTAAAGTGATTGAAATAGGAGTAATTTGAAAGTTGAGTTGTTAAATTGAAAATTTTTAAACTTTAGTAACCAAAATAGGAGTCAAAAAATAGTTGACTGATGAATGATGTAATTTACTGATAAAAAATACAGTGTCGTTAAGTTTTAGCAGCATCTACTAAAATAAAATGTAAGCGTAGGTATGATTTTGAAACAAACCAAAGTTTATGTACTAAAATGAAACAAAACTGATAGTTTAGGTACTAAACGAGTAGTTTACTTAATTTTTTTAAAATTTTTAAACACATAAATTTATTATTTAAAGAATCTAATTTGTTTTTGAAATTATAAAAAAAAAACTTGAAAACTCTAATTTCAATCCTCTTTCCATCGTCAATCACCAACAACACCGCTAATTGGCCAAAATCTCGATGATATGCGACCGACTGAACACTCATGCTTCAAGCAATGATTGCAGTAAAAAAGGGACAATTATTGGGTTACAACTTCAATTAGATGATTCCATCAATTGGTGACAATTCCATCGATTCAAGCAACGATTCCTCCCGCCGTATCAGATGCAGATGCATAAGCCCTATAGGGGGGCAAATGCATCCCTGTTATTTTAGAAAAATAGTTAAATTTAGTTTAATGGGTTAGGAAAAAAATAAAAAATTTTGCATACCCATTATGAAAAATATTAAAATTTTGAACTCTCATTCTTAAATTTCTAAATCTGCCATTGTGTTGTACGTTGGAATCTAGTTAGATGTGGCTGACGACAAAGGGCAACGACAAAGGGAACATCGTCGAAGGCTAACGTGGATGAAGAAGTTTGGAGTTAAGTTTTTTAGGGTTTTGGAACTTTTTTAAATTTAAGAAAAATTGGAGGGTTTAAAATAAATTATAATTTTAAGTTTTCCATTTCAAAATTAAAAGTTTAAAATTTTATAATCCTAACATGTGTCAGATAACAATCTAATTTAAATTGTTGTGATAGGCCAAACAACTTAAAATATAACATCGAAAATGTTAGACATCTACTTGGAGCAAAAAAAAATTAAACACCTACTTTGAACGTAAAATTTTAGGCACCTAAAATTAAAAAAATATATGGTTTAAACACGTATTTTTACATTAAACCTTGTTATAAATGATATTTATTTATTTTTGTTTATTAAAGTGATGTTTCATAACTTCCATTATTAATTATAATAACATTAATCTTTTAATGAGATTCTCTTAACATATACTTTTGATACCTATAAAAGGGTTGCACAATCTTACTATATATATATATATAACAAAATATTATTATTCATTCTTACATTGTGTTTTATATTTATGTATACTTTAATAACACATTATCAACACGAATTTGCTTAATTTTTTTTACTAAAGATCATGTATCGTCTCTATTTAATCTGAAGTAAATTGTCTTTCTTTTATTAATTTTTACTTTTTAAGAAAGTTCATGTCATTGAATGAAAGAATTAGGTCATTTTTGCTTCTAAACTAAAAATTCAAACTCTTAAATAAAAATTGCAAAATCCATTTTTTCTTCTAATAGTTCTTATAAGTCAATGCTAAATTTAAATAGTTTTTATCATTTCATTATCTTAAAATCATTAACTTTTGATTAAGTTTATACAATTGAATAGTTTTAAATAATACATAAAATTTAAACATTTCTTATTCTTTAACTTGCTTTCTTTAATATTCAAATCGTTGAATATTTATTATGATTTCGATCAATTTATCAATTGTTACCTTCTTAACTTTTTATCGTATTATACTTTACATGAATAGATAGTTATTAATAATATTTATTTATTTATTAATTTGTTTGTTTTATGATAGTGTATCAATAACAAATCTTGTAAAATTAGAATTCGTGGGTCTAGATATTTCTTGAAAGAACTATTTATCTTAGATTTTAAATGCCGAAATACATGCAATTAGATGCAAATAGTCTAGGTGACGCAATTAAGGAAGGAATCCTAAGGAACATGGGGATCTTTAACAGACAAATTTTAGTCTCTCATGGAGGTGACAACAAAGAAATATCATGACTTTAGCATCACCTAGATACTATATTAAAAATATTAATGCATATATATATATACATATATATATATAATTGTTTTAGGTTTCCCCGAACTTTTGAAATTAATGCAATTCAGTCTATTTTACAATTTTTCCTCACATTTTATAATTTTTTGAATTGATCCTTTTAAGTTGTTTAATGTATTTAAATTTAAATTTGTAATTTCATATTTGTTCAATTTAGTCCTTCAAATTATATTTGTATCTGAAATTGACCCATACTTATTTATATTTTTGTAATTTACTTAAAACCCTATAAAATGTAAATCACATAATAAATTTCTTTTCAAATTATGTACACCAACTTTTTAAATGTATGCAATTTAGTCCATTTTTATATTAATATCAGCTTCACATTTTATAATTAATTCAATTTCATCCCTCATCAATGAGTGTTGTTTAATGTATTCAATTTTTCATTTCCAATTTCATGTTTGTTAAATTTTGGTACTTCATATACATATATAAACTATAAACTATAAAGTATAAGTATATATATATATAAAGTATATAATATAAAGTATTAAACTATATAATATAAGTATTAAATATAAAGTATTAAAGTATATAAATATAAGTATTAAATATAAAGTATATTAATTATCATAATTAATATATTAAGTATATTTATTAATTTAATTATCATAATTAATATTTTATTATAACATTTAAAAACCAATCATATTAATTAGTATGATTTATTATAAACTCAAAATCTCACAATTTTATTAAAATATTATATTTCATCAATGATAATATATAAGTCAGGTAAATGTCAAGTCAGGTAAATATCAAATCATGTCAATAACAAGTCATATCATTTACAGGTCAGATTGAAAACAGGTCGGGTAATACCAATTATTTACCATGTCAATCTCGGGTTCGGGTTCATATCAGTCAGATGCAGATCGGGTTCGGGTATCATATTTTCGGTGCAATTCAGGTTCAGGTTGTTCTCAAGTCGGGTGCAGGTCGAGTTTAGATCCAGAATTTCCAGGTCCAACTTGGGTTCAGGTTAACACCAGTTCCGACTCGAGTCGGTTTCAGATCGCCACAGCACAGATAAAAAATAGTTTTGACTTGAGTCATTTTCAGTTAGTTTTACATGTCAGGTCAACTTTTTACACCCCTATTCAAGGATATAAGAACCTCATCACTAGTTACTTCAACCTCATCACCAGTTATTTCAATAGTGCAGTCAGTACCATTTGGTTGTTGCTACACGCTTGGTGTACCACCAGTCGTACTATCACATAAGCTAGTGCCTTCATTCATTTGTTCTTTCTTTTTCAAGGATCAAGAGTAACCTTTACAACTCTCTATCTTTTTACTTGGCTAAGATAGAACCAAAAACCCCTTTACAAAAGGATAAAAGAAGTAAACAAATAAACCTCTCAAAGGTAGGTGTTTACAAAATTTAGCTCACTAAAACACAAATATTTACAAGAAAATTGGAATAAAGAGTGAAAATATCTTCTCTTATGTTTGATTGCTTAGATAGGTGTTCTAACCCTTCTTCAAGTGTCCTCAACTTGTATTTATATGTTGGAATGTTGTTGTGGCCATTTCTAGCCGTTGGGAGTATTTTGGAGCCGTTGGGGATCAATTTTCGTGCAAAATAAAACTACCCGAAACAGAGGGTATCGGTACTCCTAAATGGAGTATCGATACTACCTTTATTATTTTTAAATCAACTAGTCGTTGGGGCCTGATGATATCGATACTATGTCAATGGTATCAATACTACTATATAGAGTAGTATCGGTACCCATTTCGGTTTGGTACCATTTTTGCATTATAGAATTTGAGCATTGTTGGTAGTATCAATACTACCTAGTGAGTATCGATACTTCCTTACCTTTGGTATCGGTACTATATGAACAATATCGGTACTGTTCATGAGGTATCGATACTGTAAGAACAATATCAGTACTGCTTGTCCAAAAAATTGTTTTGTGCTTAATTCCAAGTAAAATGGACTTTGAATTATTTTTGAAAACTTTTAAAACTTTGAACAAATTCAATTCAAGTCCAAAAACATTTTTGTCTTAATTGTTATATCAAAATATAGTTCAACAATCTCCCCTTTTTGATATAACAAAACATTTGAATTTTTTTTTTTGGAAAAACTACCCCTTAATAAAATGTTTGATGAAAAAATATCAATTGTTGGAAAATGTATGAAAATGTTCAGCTCCCCTTTTTTCATTAAGAAATTGAATTTTTCAAACCGTACTTCTTCCCCTTTTTGTTAGATAAAAAAGAATTCAACTTTAAATTTCAAAAATAACATTGGAGAGTAAGTGATGAATTTGACATAAAAAGCAAAAAAAAAAAAAACAAAGCTCCCCTCAAAAAGTGCATTCCAAACAAAAATTGACTTTAAAAGCTTGACGTTTAAACAAAATTGAATTTCAACAAAGAGTAACAAAAATGTTAGTAACATATGAAATTCAAAATATCCAACTCTAAAATAAACTTTATGCCATATCAAATGTTGAAATTAAGTGCATATGCATAAAACTTTCCAAAAATGTTATGCATTTGAAAATTTTGATATCAATTTTTAGAGATATATCATTTGCATTTTTAAATTTAATGCATAAACATTTAAATTTAGGTCAAAAACTTAAAAAAATTAAATAAAATATTTGAAAATTTGATATCAATTGTTAGAGATATATTAATTGCATTTAAAACCAATTCTGACCAAAATTCATTATGATGAACTAAAAATTATGAAAAATTATTAAAAATTTAAAATGTTCATCATAACACATTTTTAACATACATGAGATGAAAAATAAAACAAAACCATTTAAGATCAAAACTCATGCATGCCAAAAATCAAATGAGCAACCAATTATGCAAAAATAAAAAGCTTTTAAGCTAAGAGGTTACCCATTCCTTTTAAAGTGTGGCTAGAGCATCTTGATTTCTTCATTTTCATGACCATTGCTCCCACACACATACAAGAGACATTTATTTGGATTTGGTATCTAAATTGCTTTGGACCCTTGGATGTTAGTTTCAATGCCCCATGTTCCTTTAGGAATCCATATTTTAAAAGATTTTCTTTTCTTTATGGGATAAGTATGTTCCAAATGACCATAAAAATGAAAATGTGAGCATTTTGTCATTTTTAAACATAATGAGTTGTTTTGAGAAATTAATTCTTTTTCTTTTGTTAAGCTCTCAAGCTTAACTTTCAAATCAAAAATTTCTTTTTCTAAATAATTGATTTTGACTTTTGAAAGCTCTAAATCATTTTTCAAAATTTCATTTTGATTTTCAAAATAAAATTTTGCTTTCAAAACCAAATCATTTTCAACTTTGAGTTTTGAAATTAAATTTTTATATTTGGAATTCATGGTCTCAAATTCCAAATACAACTCATTATAAGCATCTTGTAACTCATAAAAAGAATGTGAATTTAGATTATTTGAGTTAGAAGATACCATTGAATCTTCTTCGATGGACATGAGGCATAGGTTGGCTACTTCATCTTCATCATTGTAGTCATCTTCATCACTCCAAGATGCCACCCAAATCCCTTTTTCTTGGATGATCCATTCTTTTTTAGGAGAGGGCATTCATACTTGACATGCCCCATTCTTTGGCAATTGAAGCACACCGGGGGACCCTTCTTATTGCTTGATTCATGTTTCACTTCCTTGGAAGACATGAATCTGTTGAACTTTTTGAAGAGCTTGGCCATCTCTTCTTATTCATCATCATCTTCATCTATCTCTTCACTTGAATCTTAATATCTCTCATTGGTGAACTTGAAGGCAATGTTTACCTCATTCTTTGTAATACCCCAAAATTTAGATAATGACCAAAATGTAAATTTTGAAAGTTTGATGGGCAAAGTAGAAAATTGGGAAAAGTTTAAGGAATTAAGTGGTGATTTTCCCCAAAAAGAATTTTATTTCATAAATGGATTTATTTAATGACCAAATTATAAATTTGGTAAAGTTTGGTGACCAAAGTATAAACTTTAAAAAGTTTAGGGACCAAAATGTAATTTTGGAAAAATTACAAATTTGTCACGAAAATAAGAAATAAAAATATTATTTTCACTTTTTAAAATGTTGGAAATTAATATTTTATGGTTTAAATTCCATGTTTAATTTAAATTGTTGATTAAAGTGATGAATTGTAATTTTGGAAAATTGCAAGGGAAAATCGGTAAACTAAGATATTTGTTCATCTTTGACTATTATAAGATGATAAGGCTGATATTTCTCTTATTTGGATGGTGATAAGAATAAGTGTCTAGGTACTTTGGTAATTATAAAGTTATATTAAGGGTATATTGGTATTTTCTCAAGTTAATGATTTAAATATGATTTTAAAAGATGATAAGCATGATATAAATCTAAAATATCAAGCTAAATATTCATCTTCTCCAGCACAAGAACGTGAGAAAACTTGAAGGTAAGAAAATATTTTATTTTCAATTTTTGAGCTAATTCCTTTGGAATTGGAGTTATGTCGTGAGATAGAAAAGTGATCTAAGCGAAAAACGTTATCATTTGGTACAAATATTGCTTTCTAATTTTGCTGGATTTCAAAGATCCTAAATCTAAGGGTTTGTGTTCATATAAGGGATCATGAAATTGATGATGAATCTTGATGTTTTAGAGGTTGTAGATTCATTTTCAAATTTGATTGATGGTTATAACAAGTTCAATCTTCCTAGAATTAATTCTTCAAATTCGGCCAAATATAAGTTGGAGAAATTTGTGTTTTGATGAGAGTTAATTAAGGATTTGATTGTAGAGATGTTAAATGTTTGATTTCTTGTGTTTTATGGGTTTTGAAGAGTTAAGCGATTTTAAAGAATTGGTTGTAAGAATTGATGAAGAACCAAAGAATGAAGTTAAAGAAAACAGTTTGGATTTTGAATCTGGCAATAGGTTCGAAAATTCACCAGAAACTATATAAAAATAATTTTGGAGGTTATTTTTATATATTATGTTCATATATTGATCTAGTTCTGTTTAAAATAAACGGGGATCAATTTCAAGGTGTACACAAAGATATGAATTTTTAACGAGGAAATGTCAGAAAATTCGGACAGCAGATTCTGCAAATAGATTGTGATCAACTTTGAAAATTCACCATAAATTGTACAGATTGAATTAGAAGGATTTATTATATGGATAGATCGTATTCGAGTCTAGTTTTCAAAGGAAAAACGTAATTAATTCCAGTGTGTATATCAGTACATAATATTGATTCTTTAAAGGTAGTGCAAGTTGTCAGAATATGGAAATTTTAGAAAGTTTGGTGATTGTAATACAAATTTCGAATTTGTTAGGAGTGTTATTGTAATTATTCCTTTGTGTACTTGGTTGATAATAATTTCAATACTGGAATTTTTGTATTAAAATTCTAAGTGATAAATGGTGAAGGACAATTTTGTGTAAATTGGAAAAGTTGATTCCAATGTTAAAGGATTATTAAGAGATAAGTATTTTGATAGAGATGGTTTCAAATATATTATGGAGTTATTATGGGATATGTTTATGTTAGTACAATACTACATATGTATTTATGAATTGATTTTATAACAGATTGTGGTTGATTTGTATCGAAGCAAATCAAATATAAAAGGGCTTATGGTGGACAATAGTGAGGCTCATAATTTTGAAAGACATAAAGTGTCAAGGTGAGTGCAATACATGCATGAAATTATACATGGATGTTTATACATATAAAGTAAGACTTGCAATAAGTCTACCTTGTTTATATGAGCATGATATTATGTCATATTTTATAAATTGACATGACATTGATATGTCATAGTATGAAATTATAATGCATTGATTATGGAAAATGTAATATTTTACCATGAATGTTTTCGGGTATGAACTGCCCAGTGTTAAATATTGATAATATACTTTGCCATGGATGGATTAAATAAAATAGAATATATGCCCAAGTAAGTCATTGAGGGACAGGGTATAGTGACATGCCATAGTATAGCAGTTGTAGGTTATACACTTCGGTGTATATGGTGGGCACGACCTTATGTGTAATACACTTCGGTGTATATGGTGGGCATGACCTTATGTGTAATACACTTCGATGTATATGGTGGGCATGACCTTATGTGTAGCATTACGGTACAAATATTACTCGAATACCCAGGGTCCTCAAGGTTGTATATTGGGCTATAGGCTATGGTTTATGGTTATGCTTAAAAAATGGTAAGCATACAAATAAGCTTATGAGCTTTTGGAATATGACAAGTATATGGGTAAAATAAGCTTACGAGCTTATGAGATTAAATGGTAAGTATTTTGTATAAAATAAGCTTATGAGCTTATAGAATTTAAATGGTAAGTATTTTGGTA
This sequence comes from Hibiscus syriacus, assembly GCF_006381635.1. Lineage (NCBI taxonomy): Eukaryota > Viridiplantae > Streptophyta > Magnoliopsida > Malvales > Malvaceae > Hibiscus > Hibiscus syriacus. The sequence continues at coordinate 115,923 of NW_024062035.1, forward strand.
AAATAAGCTTACGAGCTTATGGGATAAATGGTAAAAGATTTTATATTATATTGATCATGGTAAAATATTGGATATATTAGTAAAATGATTTATGAAATTTGATTTTGACATGAAAATCATGCATGAATTGTATTGCATGTTTATTGTTTTATTACCTCACTAAGTATATACTTAGCGTGTGATAATTTTCACACGTAGTAAAAAGCCAATATATAAAGAGTTCGGAATGACATCAAGCATCGAGAGGTATATTTCAATATCAGTAAGATATCCTATGATGGAATTTGAATTAAATAATGGCATGTAAATAATAATATTCAATTGGTTTTGTTGATTAAATTTGTAAATTTTATATGATGAAAGGTTAAATTTTTATGAATTTATATGTATTTTCGGAAGTTACTGTAGCAGGCACTGTAGTGCATGATGCACTATAGCATGCATCGATACACAATTATAATTCGATGGTTTGCATCGGTGCATGTTCACGTTACTGTAGCGCATCGGTACACTATTACGGGTATGTTCATCACTGTTCACGGTACTATCATAAAAAATCTTTTGAATTAAATTTGCTAGAACAAAATATAATTATAGATATGATATTTTTATAATATCAATTACCATTTAAGAAAATAAATTTTAAATCGCTTTTAAATTGGAAATGGTTTAAAAATTCGGATAACATCCATAATATGTATAGGTATAATTATACGGGTTATGAGTGTTATATTCTTCTTCTTGTTTTGCTTTTCTTCATCTTCCTTATCTTCCTTTACCATCAAGTCATGAGTGAGAAGAGAACCAATCAACTCGTCGAGAGTGAGAGACTTTATATCTCTAACTTCGATAATAGCCGTCTTTTTTGATTGCCAAGACTTTGGAAGAGAATATATCATCTTCCTCACAATCTTATCATTAGAGATTACTTCTCCAAATCCCTTTAGACCTTTGACAATTACAGAAAATCTATATGTCATAGCTTTGATGTCTTCATCTGGTTTTATCTTGAAGTTCTCGTAGCTATGGTTGAGAAGACTTATCTTGGTTTCTTACTTCATTGGTTCCTTCATGAGTGACTTGGAGCTTATCTCATATCTCCTTGGCATTGGAGCAAGATGAGACTCTTCCATATTCATCCAAGCCTAATGTACAAAAGAGAATATGTATAGCCTTAGCATTGAGTTGGAACTTTTTCTTATCTCCATCACTCCAATCTTCCATCTCACCGGTGGAATGATCTATCCTTTCATGATTAGTTCCAAGCTTCTAGATCGTTTGCTGAATGAAGAGCTTCATCCTACTTCCAATAGCATATTTACTCCATTGAATTAGGGTGGTTTATTGATCGATTGTGAATCTTCAATGTAATAGGCACGGAGGTTAAAGCCATTTCTTTGTCGGTTGCGTCGGGAATCTGTAGAGCTTCTTCGAGGATCGTCTCAAGGTTGTTAAACCTTCTAGTGAGTCAAACATTGATACCAATTGTTAGGATCGAAGAGGCTCAATTCAAATAATTGAAAAATGTGAAAGGGGTGAATGATAAAAATGTGTTTTGAGAGTAAGGAGAGTAAAAGATAAGATAATGAACACAAGGATTTATAGTGGTTCAACTTCTCAATTAAGTCTACCTCAACTACCTTAGCTCATCACTAAGGATTTTCTAACAAATTCACTAATTTGTTCTTTCTTTTTCAAGGATCAGAGTAACCTTTACAAACTGCCTATCTTTTCAATTAGATAAGATAGAACCAAAACCCCTTTACAAAAGGATAAAATAAGTAAACAAAGAAACCTCTCTAAGGTAGGCGTTTACAAAATTTAGCTCACTAAAACACAAATATTTATAAGAGAATTGGAATAAATAGTGAAAAGTTCTTCTCATGTGTTTGATTTCTTGGATATGTGTTCTAACCCTTCTTCAAGTGTCATCAACTTGTATTTATATGTTGGAATATTATTATGGTCATTTCTAGCCATTAGGAGTGTTGGAGCCGTTGGGGATCAATTTTTGTGCAAAATAAAACTGCCCAGAACAGAGGGTATCGGTACTCCTAAAGGGAGTATCGATACTACCTTTGTTATATTTAAATCAACTAGTCGTTGGGGGGGATGTTATTGATATTATGTCAGTGGTATCGATACTACTATATAGAGTAGTATTGGTACCCCTTTGGGTATCGGTAACATTTTTGCATTCTGGAATTTGAGTATTGCTGGTAGTATCAATACTACCTAGTGAGTATCGATACTTCTCTTACCTTTGGTATCGGTACCATATGAACAATATCGGTATTACTTGTCCAGAAAATTGTTTTGTGCTCAATTCTAATTAAAATGGACTTTGAATTATTTTTGAAAACTTTTAAAACTTTGAACAAATTCAATTCAAGTCCAAAAACATTTTGCCTTAATTGTTATATCAAAATATAGTTCAACAGAAATGTAGGCCTTAACATTATGTAAGAACCCACGATAACTAGCGGCAAAAATAATATCATCTACATATAACAAAAGGGTTATAAACTTGTTTCCCACTACCTTCATATAGATACATCGGTCAACATTTATTTCTACAAAGCCATATAGCAATACAGTGTCAATAAACTTCAAGTACCATTGTTGGGAAGCTTGTTTTAATCCATAGATTGATTTCTTCAACATACATACCAAATTTCTTTTACTTGTGGTTTCAAAACCTTGATGTTGATCCATATATACATCTTCTTCCAAATCTCCATTGAGAAATGACGTTTTAACATTAATTTGGTGAAGCTCAAGATCAAAATGAGCCACCAAAGCCATTACAATCCTTAAAGGGCACTTTCTAGAAACTGGAGAGAAAGTCTCTTTATAGTCAATAACATCTTTCTGAGTGTAGCCTTTGGCAACAAGTCTATCTTTGTACCTAACGACATTGCCCTTAGAGTTTCACTTGTCTTAAAGACCCACTTACAACCGATTTTTTTAGAATTCTTTGCTAATTCTGTCATTTCCTAAACATTATTATCATCCATATATTTCAACTCTTCCTTCATGGACATAAACCATTTGTTAGAATTTTCATCGTTCATGGCTTGGTCAAAAGAGACTGGGTCATTATCAATGCTCAAGTGCATAAACTATATACTCAATTTAAATAACCAATCTTTTCTCTCTAGTAGACCTCCTTAATCCTATTTCTTTTTGAGGTTGCACTTGCTCATTAACTTGAGCATTTCCATCTTATTGAACAATGGCATCCATAACTTGATTTGGAGCATCCATTTGTTGTTGTTTCGTATTCATGCCTTGTGACCATGCTATAATAATAGGAACATCAACTTGAGATGGATCACTTGATGGGTTTTAGTTCATCAATGACTCTCTTATCTCTATATTTGGGCTCTCATACTCCCACGAACTTTGTCATTTTCAATGAAGCAAGTATTCCTAGACTCTACAATCTCGTACTATGGTTAGGACAATAAAATTTATACCCTTTTGACATCTTCGGATATCCAATGAAATAACCACTAATGGTCCTGGAATCCAAATTCTTTTCATGAGGATTATATATCCTTATTTTGGCTTGGATTCCCTACACGTAAAGATATCTTAAACTAGGCTTCCTAGATGTTCACAATTCATAAGATGTCTTAGGAATTACTTTACTAGTACCCTATTCAATTTATGCGACTATCCTCAATGCATACAACCACAATGAACCATGTATAGAACTATCATTCATCATACTTCTCACTTTCCATCAATATGATTACACCTTTCTGCTACACCATTTTGATGTGGCGATCCGATCATTGTATACTACGTAAAAATGCCCTTAGAGTCAAGGAGTTTCTTAAATGAACCTGGAATTTGTCCAACTTCTGATGTCTTTCCATAATATTCACCAACTCTATCAGAACGTATTAACTTAACCTTTCTATTTAACTGCCTTTCAACCTTCGTAATGAATGTCTCAAGGACATCAACTGATGAGTTCTTTCATATAATAAATATATGTAATAGTACCTAGAGTAATCATCAATGAAGGTGATTAAATACCTCTCATCGTCTCAAGATAGTACATTGAAAGAACCATAAATATTTGTTTGTATTAAATCAAGTAATCTATTACTCCTTGTGGTAGTCTGTTTTGATATATGCTTGGTTTGCTTACCCTTAATGCAATCTACAGAAGTATAATTACAATCGATAAAATCAATTGAGACAAAACTCCACTTTTAATTAGCCTCATAATCTTTTCTTTGGATATACGACTAAGTCTTTTATGCCATAAGTCAGCAGAAGATTCTTTGAGTGCATTCCTTTTCATACCAACATCACATTCAACATCAACATTAAACAGGGAAATAACAAAATTAGAATTTAGATTGAAACAATACAAAGTATCTGACAATAAACCAGTATTACAAAGGTTCGTTTCACAATACAATGAAAAACAACCATGTCCAATCCTAAAATAAAATTCTAAAACATTCAACCTAGAAATAGAAACAAGATTTCTTGAGCAATCTGGAACATATAGACACTTCTCTAGATCAAGGCAATAGCTCGTATCTAACACAATTCTATATGTCCATATACCTTCAATTCTAGCCTTCATCTTGTTTCCCATAAATAGAAAGCTTTCACTTTTCGGCATTCGGTGGATATTTAGGTAACCCTGCATAACATTGGAAACATGAGTGGTTGCACCAGTATCAAGCCACCAAGTATTATAAGGTACCTCAATCAGTATATATTATTATTAAGAATAATATTATATATCTTATTTATTAGATATATATTATTTATTATTTATATATTATTTAAATAATATTTAAATTATACCTAAAGGTTCAGGAAACTGAATATTTATTCCACAAGGGCTTATTTGATCCGATCGTACAACATAATCCTTTAAATTTGATCCGATCGTACATAATCCTTTAAAAAGTGTTTTGAGTGAGTTAGTTATACTCCATTGTTTTTTCCTTTGAATCAAAATCAATCATGTATAATCTTAAGTTGCCATGGTGATGGTTATGCTTATGGACTTAAGGGTCGTTTGATTCGTGAAAAAGATCATTACTAAGTGAAATAATCTTTTTTAGAACTGCATTCACACCTTTAATGCACGGAAAAGATTATTATCATAGAATTTTTTTCCCAATAATAACATTTTTTGGTTAAAATGGGGGAATGACATTACCTCCAAATTATTAGTTATTAAACCATTCACACTACTTTGGACAAGAATACCCCTAGACTAATAAATTTTTTTATAGTAATCCTTCTCAATTATTATTTTTTGTACTTTACTCAAAATTATAAACATAATAATAATAATAATCTATGAAGTGTTAAATTTAGTAAAATATTAATAAATTTAATAATTTAAAATTATTTATATTTTTAATATTCAATATATTAATTATTTGTAATTTTATGAGGTGAAAAATAATATCATTGTAAAAGTATAATTATTTAAAATAATATCCAAATTTAAGTTATCAAAAATAGATCTTATACATTAAAAAATAATATTTTTATCCACTCGAGATCATAATATAATTTTTATATTATATTATATTTTATATAAATAAATATGATACTTTTAAAAAATTATTTAAAAATATAAGTTTAATATACTAATTATATATTAAACATAAATTTTTCTCAAAAGTTAGATAATATAACGATTAAAATATTTCTATGAGTTTTCATTCAAATATTTATAATTTAATATTAAACTTTAACTTTTTCTAAAAACATATATCACAAAGATGATTTGGTAAAATATGCATTCAAGTAATTTTAATTTCTCTAACCAAACAATGTAATTTTACATTCATACTAAACAAACCAATCTTATAGTATGCAAAATAATTCCAATGTATTATAAAATCAAATAGGATAAAGTCATATGATGATTATAACATGACTTGATTTTACAGAGTAATTTTTTTCTAAAATATTAATTTATAACTTAAAAAAATAAACTTAAATAATCGGTAGTGACCAGTGTCGTCGTTGGCCTTAGGCAGGAGGGACACCTGTCCAAGGTCTACAATTAAAAAATTATAATTAAAATTAATTATTTTTTATAATTGCATGTTTAGTTATATTTTTTTGGTATAATGTTAAAAATGCTCCTAAAATTCAACTAAATAATCACTTTGATCTATATTTTTTTAGAGTAATTTAGCCTCTATTGTATCATTTTGAGGCAAAATAGTCCCTTTGAAGATGAAAATTATTTGTTAACAAACGATTAACGTTCTAAAATAAAAACTTTTTAACCTTAAAATGAATATCGAGGGACAAAATATTCTAAAAAAATAAGGGATAAAATGATTGTTCAATCCAACATTAGATACCTTTTCCCCCTAAAATAAAATGTTACAGCCAAAACGCTAAAAAATCAAAATGATTATTTTGATAAACGTTGAGGGTCAATTTTAACATTATGCATATTTATTATTAGAGGTTAATATTTTAAATTTACCCTAAAGTCACAAAAATCTCATAAACGGGTATAATAGAGATGAACAATAATTTTATGTTATAAACACGTACATAATTATATATCATGATCAATTTATAAAATTTTAAGATAATAAAAATAAATTGTTAATAAAAATATTTAAATTATATAAAAAAATTAAATATTTAAGGGACGATTGCCTAGCGAGGCCCTTTTGTCTATCTTCGTTGGGTATATTATTATATTTAATTAAAAAATAATATATTTAATGGGAAAAAAGTCTTAAAAAAAATACTGTATTTTGAACATATAAAAAAAACAAAAAAATAGTCAAAAAGAAAGAACAAACCTAATCAGTGTAAAGACTAAAGGCCCAAATGCTTCCAAAGTTTTTCACAGCAAAGTAATGGAAAAAGTTTTTGCCTGTAGTCTTATAATATTCTGATCACCTTGCTTTCTTCGTCTTCATTTTCGTCAGACTTTCTTCTTCAAAGCTCCGAAAACAGCCATCGGTTTAGGTTTTTTCTTCTTCTTCTTCTTATTTTTTAATTTATTGATCCTTTTTACCATATTCTCTTTCGGTAATCTCGTTATCACACGCGTTTAACTTTTCGATATTAATTTTTTTTATCTTTCAGTGTGGAAAAAACTTCCTACGGTTTCTCTTCTCGGAGTTTGATTCCGGAGATGGACGGCGGCAGTTCGAGCCCACTCGTCGGCTCCGAGATTCACGGTTTCCATTCATTGGCAGGTATTGTACTTGTATGAAGTATTTTATATCGTACTTTTTTTTTGTTTTAAATTTTTTTTATGATTAAAGTTGTCAATTTGATAGACATGCTATTACTTATGAGCAGAATATGTTCAATCAATTTTATTTTTAAAAAATAGAGCTAAACTATCATTTATATTTAAAGCTATGATAATAAGGTTATCCATTTCAAACAGTGTTTAGTGATTATAAATCTAGTATTGAAATTTGTTTATTAATTTTGTTATGCAATATGTGCTAAACTTGTTTGATCACTCACTTATTAATTAGCTTTTGGTTTTACTTTTAACAATTGGCTATTTGTTTCAAAAACAAATTCAGATGAGCAATAATTTCATAATCATTCTAAGAAGTTACTTTAAACTTCATGTACTGTTAAATTTTGTTCTAATAATTGGTTAGATCATGCTTCATGTCATAGTTAAGCGTATGCCATTGTTTTGTTAATTTTAGTTTCTACTGTCTTTTTGTTTGGTGAACAGATTTGGATGTTCAAAATATGATGGAAGAGGCCAAGTCTAGATGGCTGCGTCCAAATGAAATTCATGCTATACTTTGCAACCACAAATATCTCCCAATCTATGTGAAGCCAGTGAAGCTGCCCAAAAGTAACTTCTCATAATAATTAGTTACCCATTTTTATTTTTTCTCGATTTCCATGAAGCAACAATCTAATCCATGTTATAATTGCTATAAGGTCTACTTAAAGAAATAAATGACCTAGCTTTATAACTTTTTAAGTTCATGCTGCCAGTTATTTTAGTTTCTGTGAAGTTAGGCATTGTGTTATTGATCTTTTTGCTATTTGTCTTTTGTTACTATTCATTTTAGCAAAAAGGCACAGAGTGAAAACCAAAAAGTGTCGACCAAACATAGGCTAATTTGTTTAATCTGATGCAGTATTACTAGGTCACCAAAAGTCAGCATGTTTCAAGAGAATGTTCAGTTGCATTACTTATGGCTTCAGGAAATTATTATTGTTATTGTTATATTTGGTTATAGACTTTAGGAAATTACCTCCTTTTTTTTTTTGAGCGATACCTTCTGTGTAACTTCTAAAGTACTAAACTAGGAAAAGGTGTACTTATATAATAACTAATTTTATTCTTGATGTTGTAGGTGGTACTATTGTATTTTTTGACCGAAAGATGCTTCGAAACTTCCGAAAAGATGGCCATAACTGGAAAAAGAAAAAAGACGGGAAGACTGTTAAAGAAGCGCACGAACACTTAAAAGTGAGATTTTGTTGTACTAAAAGGCGCTTTAAATGGTGCAATTTGTTAGTTAGCAAAGTGAATAACAGCATTCCTCTGGATATTGAGATTCAAATTTTCAGTTTTTGTAATTGTCCTTTTTTCTTTACTTGTATAGCATGTTTATAAATATACATAACATGATGTGGGAAAGATTGTAAGATTATGCAAATTTCATACGCTGCAAACATGCTGCAGCGTTATCTTTGAGCAGTAAAGATTAGGGATAAAGCAACTTTTAGTCCTCGAAATTTGCTTAGTCCACATTAGTCCTTGGACTTCACAACTTTTTCCATTTTACTTTGATGATGTGGCACTTTGATATTCTACCACATCATCTAAAGGATTAAAAATGGGTGAAAAATCCAAGTTCAAGGACTAAAATTTGTTTTATCCCTAATGATTATTCTATGTTTTACTCTGTTCTATCAGCAATTTCTCTTCATGGTTTGAAAGATTAGTTTCACTGTATGGAACCCTCTCGTTGGCACATCTATTTCTTTGCTTGCATCTTTTTCTTTTCAAATTCAATCTCCTCACAGTAAATTTATTTATTTTTATAAGAAAAGGGCCTCATTAAAAACCCCCTTCATAACCATCAAGTTCCAAAAAACTCAATAGTCATTGGAAGGAGGAAAAGAGTGCCCAAAATTTTCTGTGTATTGTCACAGTAAATTTATGAAATCCATTTTATCACCTTGATTCTGGGAATTTATGCTATTTGTTCTTTAACTGGCTAAAATGTAATTATTTTGAGAAAATTGTATTTCATTTTACATTTCAGGTTGGCAATGAAGAAAGGATTCATGTATATTATGCACATGGACTAGAAAACCCTACCTTTGTTCGTAGGTGTTACTGGCTGCTTGACAAGTATGTAACTTAGATGTATAACTTTACCTTGCCTATATTTCCCCCACATTGTTTGATTTGAAAATTCTCCTCTCTATCTTTCAGTGTATCTTAGTAGACTGATCATGAGTAGTCTGACCATATATTATAATATTTTTTCAGGTCTCTAGAGCACATAGTTCTTGTTCACTATCGTGAAACACAAGAGGTCGGTGTTAAAATAATAAAAACTGAAGAGTTGGAAGGACTGTCTCGTAACAAAAGAATTCTTTTACTTTTTTGTATGCCTTAGAAGCAGTTATTTACTGATCTTTGTTGCTTTGGTACAGTCACAGGGTTCTCCGGCAACACCTGGGAATTCAAATTCCAGTTCATTAACTGACCAGTCTACTCCTTTGAATATTGTGGAAGAGTTTGATTCTGGAGTAGGTAATGTGTATTATGAAGGTGAGAAAGGACCTCTTTGTGATATTGATGTTAAATTATTCCAACAATTTGTCAGCTTAACCTTGCTATCGTGCTTTTCTCTATGCATAAATACATCATGTTCTTGTTGATTGCAATCCAACAGAACCTAATAATAGTGTTGATGTCAAAAATCATGAAAGGAGGCTTCACGAGATTAATACACTTGAATGGGATGAGCTTCTGATAACAAATGATAGTAATGACTCAGCTGCATCTAAAAGAGGTAACAAATTGTTTTCTTGTATAAACAATACCCTTATTTAATTTCTAAATTATTAACTTATTTACTTTGATTGCAGAAAAGAATTCTTACTTTGAGCAATTGAATCAAACAGCAGGAAATGGCTTCTCAAATGATGTAAGCAGAACAGCTTCATGGCTCTTAAATCCTTAGATTTCTATATCCTTCTTAAAGTACAGATAATGTTCTTTGAAAATATATTTTATTAGTTCTCTTTCATCTTAATGAAAACTTGTTTGAAATAACTTTGTAGGCAAATAGATTTGATTGTTAGATTTTATCTTATCTTAGTATATAAGATTTTGTGCTGTTATTGCCTAAAGATTTTCTTGCATGTTGTGCGGAAGTTGGGAAGTGGACATATAGACTCCTGAACTAATTTTTAAGAGTTCCTTGACGTTTATGATTTATGCTGCACTTCTCTAGACATATATTTTCTCTTCCCAACAATATATATGGGTTTTACATGTGCGGAAACATCTCCTAGGGTGTCTTAATATTCTTTTCTGATTTTTGTGTGTTTAACCACTTTTTAGATTGACTTGTTCGCCATTTTTATATTATGAAGATCACTTGATCGTTCTCCTTTTTATTTTTGTATTTGGCTGCACTAATGGTTGATGACCAATGCTTCATTTTTGCAGGGTAACAATGCATACTTCAACACTCGAGGCCATAATTTATCAACAGATATTTCCATGCTTGTTAATTTAGTTGAGCCAAGTGCTCAGAGTAACAATGCTTACCTCAACCCTCTAGTGAATGTTTGTAATCCGATATCCAGTAGCCAATTAAATCCTAATGAGCTGAGGAAAGACACTATTGCCATAGGGACTGGTGAATCATTGGACCTTTTGATCGATGATGGTTTACGAAGTCAGGACAGTTTCGGAAAGTGGATTAACTACTCTATGACTGAGTCTCCAGTTTCTGTAGGCGAGACTCTGCAAGAATCATCAGTTTCATCTGTTCAAGATTCCTTCACCTGCCCCGAGCAGATATTTAGCATATCTGAAGTCTCACATGCATGGGCCTATTCAACTGAAAAGACAAAGGTGTTTCCTTAAAATGTTTTCTCCCTCTCTCTGGATTTTTAGAAATACCCCCTACCTTATCAGCATGAGATTAATGCTAGAAAAGTATCCATTTGAATAACAATTGTTTATATATTAATTTGCAGATTTTAGTCACTGGAGTCTTTCATCAAGCTTATCAACATCTTGCTAAGTCCAATTTCTTTTGTGTATGTGGTGACATATGCTACCCAGCAGAAAGTATCCAAGTTGGGGTTTATCGTTGTGTGTTATCACAACATTCCCCAGGACTAGTGAACCTGTATATGAGTCTTGATGGCCATAAACCCACCAGCCAAGTTCTTAGTTTCGAGTATCGTGCTCCTTTATTACCTGACCCATTAGTTCCTGCAAAAGATGAATCCATATGGGAGGAATTCCGGTTGCAGATGAGGCTTGCTTATTTGCTCTTCTCTACTTCCAAGAATCTTAATATTTTATCGGGTAAAGTTTCACCGAATACCTTGAAGGAGGCTAAGAGTTTTGCCCAGAAGACTAGCAGCATATCCAATAGTTGGGCATATTTGCTCAAGTCAATTGAAGAAAATCGAGCTTCGTTTACACAAGCAAAAGATGGTTTGTTTGAAATTACTTTAAAGAACCGACTCAGGGACTGGCTGTTGGAAAGAATAATTGAAGGCTGTAAAACAACCGAGTTTGATACTGAAGGTCTAGGAGTGCTTCATTTATGTGCCATTCTTGGTTATACTTGGGCTATATATCTGTTTTCATGTTCTGGCTTATCACTGGATTTTCGCGATAAACATGGATGGACAGCTCTTCATTGGGCAGCATACTATGGGAGGTAAGTTCTTTTTGCGTGATTCTTATTTTTTTTTATAGGAATTGTAGGCCTCATTAAAAACCCCCTTCTTGAATAAGGAACTTATAATGAGTTCCTTCATCAGAGGAAGGAGGAAAAGAGTGCCTTAAACTCCATTAATGAAAATACATAAGATTACAACAAGAAGATAAGCCCCTTACAACAATTTGAAAATCCCAACATAAAATACCCCTAAGACACACTGGAATTAGCCAATGGCGGATTTAGCCAACCCATCAGTCTCAATATTTGCTGTCCGAGCAACCCATCTAATAACACCCTCAACTTCTTTTAGCTTAATTGTTATGTTCCTTACAAGAATGACAAAAATCTGAGGGCAGAAAGTTCCATTCTTAACCCAATCCACTGCCAATTTGCAGTCTGATTCTAACAACAAACGACCATTAATACCTCCTTTCACTGAATCAAAGAAAATTAAGCCCTTCTGAATAGCCCTTAGCTCCATCATAATAGGTGGACCTGGACCCGTGGCCTCCTTAAAAGATCCTAGAATAAGACCTTCCTCATCTCTTAGAATACCCGCAACTCCACTGCTGTTCCAATCAGAATTTGTAGCTGCATCCACATTCAATTTTACAAAGCCCTTAGGAGGGGGGACCAAGGAATTGTAGTAACAATCGATTTGTTGAGAGGAAAGCATGAATCCCCAAGAGAAGGGTCCCCGATTAGAGAATCCATTGAAATTACAGAATCTGCAAACTTAGCTGAGAACCAAGATGCAAGCCGTACTCTTGCTAGGAAAAATAGATTAAGATGGTCAAACTTCCCTCTATCAAAAACAATATCATTTCTTACTTTCCAAACAGTCCAAATAACAACGGCAGGAATGAACTTCCAAATAGCAGACCTAGGATTTAGATCTTCCCAAGCTTGAAGAAACTTCTGCGCATTTGTATGAAAAACCACAGAAAGACTCCAATACTGCACAAATTTGTTCCAAAGTGACCACACAACTGAACACGAGAAAAATAAATGAGAAGAAGATTCAACCTCCAAATTACATAGAGGACAAGAAAGATCTGTTATACCCGTAACCCCTCTCTTAACCAGTTCAGACCTCACTGGCAGTTTTTGAAGAACTACCTGCCACATGAATACCTCGACTCTTGGTGGCACCAGACCTTTCCACACAAATTTCTTCCAAATATAATCCTCCTTCTGAGCCAAAGAACAAGTCTTCACACATGAATTAGCAGAATAGACACCAGTTCCGTTTCCTTTCCAAATCAGACCATCGATTGCCTCTTTAGACAGACAAAAATTAGAAATGATAGCCATCAGGTTAGCCCACTGTTCAAATTCCCAATCGGCTAAGCTTCTCCTCAACTGAATATTCCAGATCCATCCCAAAGAACTGAACTCGCCAAATTCAATCAGTTTTCCAAACTGGTTTGTAGAGATTGCGAACAGCCTCAGAAAAGAAACCTTAAGAGGGCAGTCCATTGCCCATTTGTCCTGCCAAAACTGAATAAATTGACCATTCCCAACTCCTAGTCTGAACATGCTGCGGAAATAGCAACCAAAAGAGTCTTCTTTAAAATAAGAATTCACCACCGAGCTCCAAATCCAAGAAGCTTGAGCTGGGATTTTGCTATTGAACAATAAAGAAAAAGGATCAATATTGTATTTTGAACAGATCATTCTCCTCCAAACAACATCCTTGTCATTAGCAAATCTCCAAGACCATTTCCCCAATAGTGCTCTGTTCATATTGCTAATATTTAACACTCCTAAACCACCAGCCTCCTTTGGCTTGCACACGTTAAGCCAACTAACCCAATGAATCTTATTTTTCTCCGCTCCACCTCCCCATAAGAACTTAGACATGATTGAGTTGAGTTTAGAAGTTACTGATGATGGAATTTTGAATATAGACAAGTAGTAAGTAGGAAGAGAACAGAGAACCGATTTAATCAAAACTAATCTCCCTGCCAAGGAAAGGGTGGCAGCTTTCCAACCTGCTAGTTTGTTGTTAAATTTTGAAACAACCGGATCCCAAAGAGAGGTTGAATTCCGTGTTGCACCAAGCGGCAGACCTAGATACTCAGAAGGAAATTTCCCCACTGCACAGCCAATAGACGACGCCCACTCCTCCACCTCCTCTGTAGTCGTATTAACACCAAATAACTTGCTTTTCTTAAGATTCAACTGCAGACCAGACATAACTTCAAACACTCTTAAAACCCTTTTAACATTTGAAATCTCCATTTTCGAAGCCCCACAGAAAATAATTAGGTCGTCTGCAAATTGCAGATGAGATAAGTTGAAAGCAGTCTCATTCCTCCCAATATGCAGACCAGAAAACAATCCATCAGAGACAACCTTTAAGAGCAAGACATTTAGGAGTTCCCCAACTAAGTTAAAAAGCAAGGGCGAAAGAGAACAGCCCTGGCGGAGACCCCTTGCCATAGGAAATTCCTGAGAAGGTACCCCATTTATCAAAACTGAAATAGAAGCAGTAGTAACACATTGTTTTATCCAACTTCTCCATTTAGAACCGAAACCCATTTTCTCCATAACCTTAAAAAGAATAGACCAATCCACAGTGTCGTATGCCCTTCTAAAATCCACTTTAAACACACATCCTTTGAGTCCCTATTTCCTCCAAAAATCAATCCCCTCATTGGCTATAAGAGAACAATCCAGAATTTGACGACCTGGAATGAAAGCAAACTGCATAGGGCTCATTACATCAGAAATGCAATTCCTTAATCTCCTCGAAAGACATTTTGAGAGGATCTTGTACAAACCTCCTACAAGGCTTATAGGTCTATAGTCATCTAATCCACCAATATTGGCCACCTTGGGGATAAGAGTAATGAAAGTATGATTTACTCCATGTTCCCAATCTTTCCCTAAATAAAAGTTATGAAAGAATTTCAGAATATCAACCTTAAGAACAACCCAAAATTTCTTGAAGAAGCCCATATTAAAACCATCCGGGCCGGGAGCTTTGATGCTATCACATGATTGTAGAGTCTCCCATATTTCTTCCTCCGTGAATTCTTTTTCCAGAATATTACTTTGCTCCACTGAAATTTTTGAAAAATTCATCTTCATATCTTCTACTTCCAAAGTAGAACTAGAGTTGTAAATTCCAAAAAAATTGAACTTTGGTCTTTAATATAGTTGTCAATCTTGAATCAGTTTCGATTTGTATCTCACTTCTGAAAATCCTCGATGCAGGGAAAAAATGGTTGCTGTTCTTTTATCTGCTGGTGCAAAGCCAAATTTGGTGACAGACCCCACCACCCAAAATCCAAATGGTTGCACGGCTGCTGATCTAGCATCTTCAAAGGGTTACGATGGTCTAGCTGCTTATCTTTCTGAAGAGGCTCTAGTAGCGCAGTTCAATGATATGGCTGTAGCTGGGAATGCTAGTGGCTCTCTTCAAACCAGTAGAACAGAAGCAACAAACACCAATAACCTTAATGAAGATGAACTGTATTTGAAGGAAAGTTTAGCAGCTTACAGGACTGCTGCTGATGCAGCTGCACGCATACAGAATGCATTCAGGACACACTCCTTGAAAATCAGAACTAAAATAATCGAGTCTTCCACCCCAGAGGATGAAGCACGGATTATCATTGCAGCTATGAAGATTCAACATGCCTATCGCAACTATGAGGCCAAAAGACAGATGGCTGCGGCTGCCCGGATCCAATATAGATTCCGTACTTGGAAAATGCGTAGAGAGTTCCTTAATATGCGTCGCCATGCTGTCAGAATCCAAGTAAATATCCTTTCTTTTCTTCTTACTATTCTATTGGTATGAGTATTGCATTATACATATATAGGGGTGTAAACGAGCCGAGTAGAGCTCAAGTTACTCGACTCGAAAACTCTGAAATGGAGCTCGACTCGACTCGAAAACTCGCGAGCTTAAAATTTTTAAGCTCGACTTGAACTCGAAATCCTAAACTGAAGCTCGTGAGCAGCTCGAAAAGGCTCGAAATGAAAAAAAAATTCTTAAACTTAACAAGATTGAATCCTCAAACTCGAACCTGAACATTAAATATATGAAAATCTTATTGTATTTTTTAAAAAAATTCAACACATAAATGTTAATATTATTAATAGTTTATTTTTAAAAAAATCTTTATATATTATATTTTCGAGCTGCTTACGAGCTTTTCGAGTCGAGTATCAAGTAGCTCATTTCGGCTCGTTAAGTATTCGAGTCGAGTACGTTCGATCCGAGTATTTAACGAGCCTTGACTGAGTCGATCTCGAGTAGCTCGCGATCTGTCTCGTCTCATTTACAGCCCTATACATATATATGTCAAAATTAAATTTATTTGTTTCCTTCACTTTGGGACTGTAAAATGTAAGTAGGATGATTTCTCTTTAATTGGTCCAATTTTATGATATAATACCCTTTTTTTAAATCAAAATTAATCTTTCATTTGGATATACGGTTTTTTCCTACAGACATTTTTTATAGTGTAAGATTATTTTCTGCGATTCCATCTTTTCGATGGTTTATTATGAAAAAAAAATTATTTTCTCATTGTTCGTGGCTGAGGAAGTGAGGATTGCTCAGAATAGAGACATTGCTTGGAAATTTAATGCAGGCAGCTTTCCGAGGCCTACTAACAAGGAAGCAGTACCGTAAGATTGTCTGGTCGGTTGGTGTGCTTGAGAAAGCAGTTCTGCGATGGCGATTAAAAAGAAAAGGTTTGCGTGGACTGCAAATTAACCCAGTTGATGCAGTTCCAGAGCAAAGTACGGAAAGTGACACGGAAGAGGATTTCTTCAGAACCAGCCGAAAACAAGCCGAACAACGTGTTGAGAAAGCTGTTGTACGTGTTCAAGCTATGTTCCGGTCAAAGAAAGCACAACAAGACTACCGGAAAATGAAGTTGGCTAGTGAATTATCCGAAATCCAGCAGAGGTTGATTCGATTTTGTTCATCAGTTTACCTGGAAAATCCTGTTTTGGCAGTTGGAATATCAAAGCCTCCTCAACCCTTCTTCCTGCAAGGATGCTTGAAAGAACATCAAGATTCAGGAACAATCACATCAAAGCGAAGCATAGCTCTAGGTAGCCGAGTTTGTATATGCAACAACCAACGTCAACCAATAACCTTCGATTTGAGGTTAGCTACTACGGATCTGGAAGCATTTTTGTTCGAGTTATGATCGGATGTTTAGTTAGTAGTTGAAAAGCTTGGTTTAGAGTAATGGTCCATGCTTATACTCACCGATATTAGGGTTGATGTAGGTGCCAGGTTGCTTGTATATCAGTTCAAAAATATCAAGAAATAAACTTTATGAACAGCTAATTCTTTAAGCGATGCTGGTTGGTTGGGTTATATATATTTCAAAGGCTAGCCCAAAAAGCTGAATAGATCTGTCCTAGGTTTGTCTAGGTTGGATTTCGGATAAATTCTCTATTATCATCTAATGATTAGTTTTCTTTTTTTTTTCCAAAAAAAATATTTAAGGTTTAATTGAAAAATAGGTATTTAAGTTTATATTTATATTAAGTTTCATATATTATTATTAAATTTTGCATATATATAGATATTTTTCGGGTGAATTTAACGAGTCAAACACTGCTCAATTAACAATCGACTTGTTTGATGAGCATCCCCAATAAGAAGCTTAACATTACCAAAATGGTATCATATTATCAGTTCGGTTCAATATAATATTTTTTAACAATATAATTATGAAATAATATTACCTATAATAATCTTAAATTATAAAGTTTTTAAATGCATAATAACAAACACGACTTATTTAATCATTTTACTGTTTTACCCCTTAAAAGGACAAACATTCGAAATGGAAATAATCCGCGAAACAACAATTTGTTTCCTCAGTGTGACCATTTTACCCTTTTAATGTCCGAATACTGGATATCATTTCGAGGAGGACAAGGAATACGAGCTTGCAAGAAATAAACTATGAGCACAATAATATGTATTAACAATGACACAAAGCTGTTAAAAACTTCAGGCACAACTACCATCAACACGAGTAAATTCCTCCTAGATGTTCCCTCTCGCAGTTTAGACGCCGTTTCGATGTCTGTCACCGGGAGAGACAAGGTTCCTCGATAGTCCCTAATCCAACCCAAGCTCTTAAAAGAATTATGCGGTTTTTGTTTCGGGTGCTTTGAGAAGCATTTATGCGGAAACCGGCTCGCTTACTGGGCTGCTAGTAGATGCAGGGGCTTTAACCTGGTTAAGCAATAAAATCAAATAGTGTATAGGGATTCGTTGCGCTTCTGATTCGGAGTAATGCAAATATTTATGCACCATGCTACTCCGACTCTTCATTTTTTTATCGAGTTCTCATGTCCACAACTCGTATACAATAGATATTAAGACATGGTTGGTAAGGGATATGATTATCTAAAAGAGTATCCAAATCACATGGTTTATGCCTTTTGAGTGCATGATTACAAGATCATAAATCTTGAGAGCGTTATAAGAAGGATTCAAAACTGACCTTTGCCGATTTGAACAGTTCATCAAGAACTTCCGACAATGTTGGATGCGCATGAACTGCAAATTTGATGTCCTAAATGGCACAAACTCGAAATATTTACAATTTCAAAGCTTCGCCAAGTAATCAGGAAACAGATTCGTGAACCGAAAATATTTTGGTTTTCACACTGAAGACTCACCTGGATTCGTGTTCCTAAAGCCATGGCATTTGATGCCTCGTGGATGAGGTCCGCTGCGTGCAAGCCGAATATATGAACTCCAAGAATCTCTCCATTGTCCGGGTTGTAAATCAACTGCATGGAAGAATCATACCTAGGGCTTAGCAATTATATCAATGGCTTGAGACGAAGTTCGAATGAGAAGCAAAAACCAAACCAAAGGATACAGAGATACCATAGTCCATCGTCATTGGTTCTTTCTCTATCAAAGAAATGAAACCTTTCCTTAATCATTTATTTTAAGAATTCAGCACCATATAAGATATAAGCTTCGATTAGATATTCTTTTAGAACTGACAAATATTTGTTTCCAGCATTTTTGTGAAAAACAGGAAACAAACTTTTTACAATGGAGAAGTACGCGGAAAAAAATGAAAATTATCTTCTTGCAATATCTTTATCATGTTAACTGATTGAGGCAGGTTTCAAGATAAATGAAATAACCTTAGCAAGTCCCTCGCCTTCATTTTCTGCCAGTGCCTTTGTGTTAGCCTTGAAACTTGTTTTCGCAATGCTTACTTCGAACCCTTCCTTCTCAGCTTTCTCTCTTGCTTGAGGCTGTGAAGTTAGAGCATTGTCAAATTTTCAGATTTAACGCCATAAGAATACCATTTTAGGTATTCTGAAGAAAAGCTTTGTAATATATATAGGGTAAGTTTTACATGTTTTTAGGATAGTTGGATAAGTGATAATAGACGGCTGAGATTATCTCCTTGTGTTTTTCAACGAATATCTTTTCACTTTCTACCAATAATCTTAGTCATCTATTTTCACACATCTAACGATCCTAAAAACATGTAAATCTTATAAATATAAGGCTACATCAGAAAGTTTCAACCAATTTAAACGTTATAATAAATCAGATATTGAGATGTTTGCGAATCTGTATTCACCTCTGTCAAACCAACCATACTTATTTCAGGGTGAGTGAAGCAAGCTGCTGGGACGCTGGGGTGATTAAGCACATGATCTCTTCCAGTGACTTGCTCGACAACTGAATCGAGATATTTAAGCAAAAGATGAAATGGATCTAAACAAAAATATCAGTTACAATTGAGCAAAGAATAAGTTAGCAGGCACTTACCGGAAATTCCTTGTGCACTTGCTGCGTGAGCAAGCATCATTTTACCATTTGCATCACCGATGCAGTAAAGGTGAGGAACCTGGCATTCAAACTTAACATATTAGTGTTTGTTTGAAGTCAATATGTGTAAAATATATGTTAGAAAGAATTTTGCAACTAACCAGATTTCCATTTGCATCAATTACACGCATTCTCCCATCAACAGGAACAAAACCCCTTTGTGTCGCTACATTAATCTGATAAAAAGGAATATGCATGTTCTGATTCATTTCCTTTTAATGGACAATCATATATAATCCAACAGTATTCATGAAGAAGACATACATTCTCCAAGCCAAGACCATTAGTGAATGGAGCCCTTCCAGTAGCAATTAAGGCTGCATCTACCTGGAGAAAAAAAAGAAAAAAACTCAACCAGATACCAATGAATGCGATTAACCAGATACCATTTATAGATTTGACATCAGGAACAGAATCGTATGACTGCAATTTCAGTACATGATAACATTGTCTAGAAATAAATAGACTGCCATAAATGCCAAAAGTGAATTGGGAGATTCAAGAATTCCCATAAGAAAAATAAACATTATGCAGATACCTCCAGGGTGTCTTTGTGTTCCTTAGTCTTGGCATCGGTAAGCTCAATAATGACAGGTTTTCCATCCCTTGCAGGAGTGATCTATAAATAAGACCAAGGAAAATCAATAACCACTTATCGAACAGAGAACAGGAATGTACACAGTCACAGATCGAAACAGTAGATTACCTTGGTTGCAAACACTCCAGTATGATAATCAATTTTCCTTGGGTTGATCAGCACCCTTTGGGCCAACTTACCAATCTCAGGATCAAACCCAGGCATAAGTTGATCTAGAGCTTCAATAAAAGTAACCTGCATAAACCTCTAACATTAGCATTGTTGTGTTGGAATAAAAACTCAAGGGCATTTAAGTTATGCTATAATTTTGTACCAGCCATAGAACATTAATAAAAGGCAAATAGAGATTTCAGTGACTGACATCTATCCCTGTTGTTATGA
Source organism: Hibiscus syriacus (assembly GCF_006381635.1). Classification (NCBI taxonomy): domain Eukaryota; kingdom Viridiplantae; phylum Streptophyta; class Magnoliopsida; order Malvales; family Malvaceae; genus Hibiscus; species Hibiscus syriacus. Next base: position 136,696 of record NW_024062035.1, read on the forward strand.
AAGGGGGTTTTAATGAGGCCTCCCATTTTTATCAAAAAAAAAAAATCTATCCCTGTTGTTTATGGTAATTCATTTTTTTTATAGGAATGTGAGGTCTCATTAAAAACCCCCTCATGATTAACGGACCACCAAAACGGTGTTCTATAGTCAGCGGAAGGGGGAAAAAAGTGCCTCGTTTTATAAATAGATCAAACTCGTACAAATTACATAAAGAAACACCTAACACACCATCCAAAAAACAGACTCCCAGCACAAACTACATAGGGGCAGAGCACATACAAAACATCACCCAATCCCTTGTTTAGCCAGAGAATCTGCCTCCCAATTGCAACTTCTAGAAATGTACCTAACAATAAACCCCCTTTCCGAAATAATAGATACAATTTTCCCAACCAAAGAAGTAAAGAAAGGAGGGGCTGAAGCCATCCACATAATCCAGTCCACAGCTACTTTACAGTCACTCTCAATGATCAATCTTCCCTCCTTAGCCCATGCTGATGTGAGAAAGAAATCAATGCCTTTTTCTATTGCTTTCAACTCTGCCAAAGGGGGAAGACAAGGGCCAACACTAATAGAAAAAGACCCTAAGACATTACAGCTGGGGTCCTTCAAAATACCTCCAATACCACCCACTAGCCCATCACCACTAACCGCCCCATCAACATTAAACTTAAAAAAATGAGTTGGAGGAGGAAGCCAACTCTGAACGGTTTTCCTTTTAACATTAGGATAGGGAAGCTTATCTGCAATAGTAGGATCCCCAATAAGAGAGTCAACTAGGATATTGCTTATCTGTAATTCATTCAATCATGAATTGGATCAAGGAGAATGTATCTATAATAGGGGCATGCTTTGTATGGTCTAAGTTGGCTTGCAGTCATTTGGTATACAATAGCAGTCAACAAAGAGCATAGATCCTCCCAGCTTGGAGTTTTGGAGATAGCATAGATTAATCCTAGAGTTGAGAAGCATAACTTCAATGCATTCTTCATCTCAAGTACTTAGAGATTTCAGGAGAAAGAAACTTTTAATCTGAAACAAAAGGTAAATTTAGAGTCTCTGAATCCTCATATCAAGATTCCTACATTTATTTCATAAAATATACAAGATAGAAAAAGAAAAGAATTAGTTATCACCTCACTGCCAAGTGCAGTGTATACATCACTAAATTCAAGACCAATATAACCACTTCCAACAATTGCAACCCAGTCAGGAACAAACTCCAATTTCAGGGCATGGTCACTAGTAATAACAGTCTTCCCTGCAGTTTATAATAATAATTAGAAAGAAAAGAAGAAGAAAATAGAACAATAACAACAGAGAATATTACAGCTAGGCAATTCATGCATCACTCTATAAATGTTAAATTCTGAAAGTTGTTCTCTTGAAGCAAATTTCTGTCAGGTTTCCGGAAGACACATTTCAGTTATTTGTTAATTAATACTAATCTTGGGATTAATCCCCAAAAATCTATGAAAGACTTGGATGAGATTTCTAGTTTCCAAACCACATTATCTATATGTTGCAGATGCAAAATTCCCATTGGTTCAGCTGCAATTGAATAACTAGGAAATGTTCATACAAACTTTTGCTTCCACTTTTCACTTGGTTGAACTGATACATTATTACCTGTTACATAACATATGGCCATCTAAAAATCTCATGAAAGTTGCCCCAACTAGGGATTAAAATGTAAAAGAGGACGAAGACAGAACAAAAGACGTATCATGGGTAGTGATACTATCAAATGCCCGTTCTGCCTTAAACACCCAGATTATTTTTATCAAACCATTAATGGAATAAGTAAGACTTCAAAGGCATAAATTATACCATCAACTTCAATGCCCTTGGGAACAAAAGGGACGGAACCAGTAGCAATGATGATATCTTTTGCAGTTACAGTGGTGTCAGTAAAACCAACCTTCCCATATTTCACCTTTTGGGGACCCTGAATACACATTTAGAAAAATAAGGATACTTGAGAACAAAAAAATCAGACTGAATTTTGTTAAAAGTGCAAGTTAGCCTACCACAATAGTACCAAAACCAGTTAATATATCTACTCCAAGTGCCTTCATTGAGTTAGTTAAATTGCTTCGAATTTTTGAAGCAAGATTATTTGCATGGTCAGCAACTGCCTGTCTGTCATATCCAGCAGCAGAAACCTACCATATGTAACAAAGAAGAACAGAAAAGAAGGAAATAATCAGGATAACAAATGGTGAGCTTGGTCTGGCTAGCTGATAGACTAGTTCACATTAAAATTAAGAGACTATCAACATGTTTTTTTTTCCCGGTTAAAAGCACAAAAATGTCAGTTTAAATGCAAATAGTGATATATTTCGAAGTAATGATGAGGTATGTTGCTCCTCTTCATTTTCCTTTAAGTACTTGTGCCGGACACATGGATATGACATGATATGACCTCCAAAGAAGGATCCTTCAAATTCATGGAAAAAACATAAAAGAAAAAAAAATCTGATAATACCTGTGCCCTACACATACCCACCCTCGCACCCAAGTCCAAGTAACATAGAAGACGTGTCTCAGCCTAACTCTAAAACGAAACCATAACAATTGAATCCTGTTACCTGCAAACCCAAAGCTTTCATGTGATGCTCATTTTGAAGTTCACGCATTCTACCACTAACAGCCAGGAGAGCTTTTGAAGGAACACAACCTCGGTTAACACAGGTTCCTCCCACAACATCGCCTTCAATGATAGCAGTTTTCAAACCCTGCACTAGCAAAGCATCACCAGAAAATTAAAGAAGGAATCGGACCATAAGTACTAATTTCTCGAAAAAAGAGGGGGGGGGGACAACAATCCACGATCAATGCACCATTGATCTTCACTTACAGCAGGAAAAGCAAATTCAACTGAATAACTACAGAGGCTTCTTTCCTAATAATTACATTTCCTAAGAAGTTCTACTAAAGAACCAGGAAAAAATCAGAGAGACCGAGTAAGTTTCAGACTTTTAGCTAAAAGATAAATTGAAATAATTGACTAATTGAGTGGAAAACAGAAAATTGAGCTAAATAGCGTCAAAAGGAGTAAAAAAATTAAAAGAAATTCAGTTTCATTAAAATGATAGAGCTAAAGAGTCCATACTGAGTGAAAAACATAGATTTTCAGCTTCAGCTACACGATTAAGCTAAAGATCGTCAAATTAGAGTGAAAAAAAAAGATTCACAGTTTCAGCTTTAAGATAGAGCTAAATAGCGTCAACACTGAGTGAAAAACATATAGATTTTCAGATTCATCTAAACGATTAAGCTAAAAAGCGTTAAATTGGAGTGAAATAAGTATTCTCAGTTTCAGCTATAAGATAAAGCTAAATATCGTCAAAATTGAGACAAAAAGACAAAAATCACTTACAGCAGGAAAAGCAAATTCAACTGAATAACTACAGAGGCTTCTTTCCTAATAATTACATTTCCTAAGAAGTTCTACTAAAGAACCAGGAAAAAATCAGAGAGACCGAGTAAGTTTCAGACTTTTAGCTAAAAGATAAATTGAAATAATTGACTAATTGAGTGGAAAACAGAAAATTGAGCTAAATAGCGTCAAATGGAGTAAAAAAATTAAAAGAAATTCAGTTTCATTAAAATGATAGAGCTAAAGAGTCCATACTGAGTGAAAAACATAGATTTTCAGCTTCAGCTACACGATTAAGCTAAAGATCGTCAAATTAGAGTGAAAAAAAAAGATTCACAGTTTCAGCTTTATGATAGAGCTAAATAGCGTCAACACTGAGTGAAAAACATATAGATTTTCAGATTCATCTAAACGATTAAGCTAAAAAGCGTTAAATTGGAGTGAAATAAGTATTCTCAGTTTCAGCTATAAGATAAAGCTAAATATCGTCAAAATTGAGACAAAAAGACAAAAAGATTTTTAGTTACAGCTAAAAGATAGAGCTTAGCGTCAAAACTGAGGGGAAAACATACAGACATTCAGTTTTATCTAGAAGAGAAGGCCAAATAGCATTAAAAAACGGAGTGAAAATAAAAGAAAATAGAAAAGACCTTCTCGACAGCATGCAATGCAGCTCCATGGCCACCGACGCCGGCGCCGATGATAATCAAGTCATAATCGAAGGACTTAGGAGTTCCATTGTTGCCGGATGAAGCAGAGATCTTGTTGGAATGTCCACGAGCAGGAGTGGAGAGTGAAACTCGTGTAGAAGCGGAGTGAGTTGAAAATGAAAAACCGGAAGGTTGCCTTCTGAGTCCGCAGAAGCGTAGATCGACATGGGAATGAAAAGCGTAATTAGTTGTAGGAAGTGAGGTAGGTTGAGAGAAAGATAGAGCTGGACTGTAATGCATTGCCTTTCTTTAATTTGTTTATTTTCCCTTTGGTGTTTGGGTAGAAAGAAAATGGGAGAGAAATGGAACCTGCAAAAGAGAGAGAGAGAGAGAGAGAGAGATGGGGGAGTTATCCAAGTCGGATTCACACTCCGATATATATATATATATAGATAAGAATAGAGTTGAGCTCGTGAGCAGTTTGGACTCGATTCGATAAAAATTTAATTCAGGTTGATTTGACTTAAGACTTTAATGAATTAAGTAGAGTAAAGTCTAACTCGATTTGATAAGTGCTAGTAGCTCGGTAATTTTTTTATATAAATTTTAGTAGTTATTTAAAAAAATATTTCATTAAAAAACTATTGATTTACTAATAGATAATAAAAACATGATGAATGACTAATCTATTAATTTATAGTATTAGTAGATTTTATCTGTAGTTTAAAAAAGTAAGATAAAAATTTTAATGAAGTTAACGAGCACGAGTTAAACAAAATTTTAATAAACAACAAGTGGAGTTGAGAAACAAAAAAAAATTTAACGACCATGAGTCAAACAATGCTCAACTCGCTCATAAGCAGCCTTGTATATATAGAGAGAATTATTAGTTAGTTGGGATTAAAATTATGTGTATAACTCTAAATTATTGATTATTTTTTAGTTGGGTCATTCAAGTATAAATTAGTCATTCAAGTTATCAAAAGATATAAAAATAATCACCAATAATTAATTGTGATAGAAAATTGTCGGAAAAATTACCTTGCATAATCATGCGAGCATCCATTGATTCAGCAACAAGTTCGTTTTGAATCATGTGAATGAATATGTTTTTTGTATTTTTCAAGAAAAGAAGAGATTCTTTAAGACATTTTACCTATACCAGCCCAATCTAAGACATTAGGTAAAAAAATGATTAAAATAATGACAAGTAATATATGCAAAACATATTCATGTACAAATATAAATTTTAAAACCATCAATTAGACATTGTAAATTACTTGTACATAAAAATTATTGTCAACCAATATGAACCGGAACGAAATAGCCTACCACTTCAATTTAATAGCGAACAACCTAGGCTGCAGATGTTTTTCATTTTGGCAATATATTCGGTTTCAATGGTCTGAAACAACAATGGACCTTTCTGGTGGATACTTTTCCACCCCTCATCTGAGAGCATAAATCAAATAACCAAAACTGGATTTAAGCAAAAAAAAATCTTTTAATTATCTACAAAGATGGCTCTTCACTATAGATGTATCTATGAAGGTTGCAAAGATGAAAATGTCCGCGAAAAGAACTCGGACAGGCGTTTGAGTTTAGATAAGAGCTCTTTGTTTCTCCCAAAGTAAGATTCTGCGTTCGACAACATGACCTGAATATCGTGCTGCACTGCTTCCAAGGTTCGATAATAGTTGTTCTCCAACCTACACTGAATAACATCGATCGATAATGGCACAGGGTACCTGCCAAAACACCGCGATTTCAAACATTCGGTCGCATTTTAAACCTCGAGGCCACAGAGTTTTTGTAGGTAAGGGTGGTGGGAGGGGAAAGCCTTTCCAAATCTAATTACAATTTTAGCACCTTTCTCTCTATGTTTACAAATGCTGACCCTATTAATAACTGGTGATTGAACAACATTCATATAAGCATGTAAAACACAACTCCTGAGATGTACCTGTTTGTAAAATTAGACTTCTGTGAAACTTGCTTCAACTTATTTACTGCGTATTGATCCTGCAACATTTTAAAGCGAAAGTTAATAAGAATTCAACCCAATGCAAGAGTGTCGCTTGAACTAAGCTTGAGTGATAAGTGATTTGGCAGGTCTCAATTTCAAGCTTGGATACTGATCCAGTACTTTTCATTAATTATTTGAAGTTCAGGAAAAAGATACAACTCATATCTTGCCATATACCTGAGCTTCGCGTGAAGATTTCTCCAATCTGGCAAAGGTGGAAAGTAGATTGTTTCTGATCTTACTATCAATATGAGGCTGCTCCCACTGCAAATCAGCATCAAAGAGTTCCCATGGACTGTGAAGTTGTGGATTCTTGGGCTCGCTCTTGTACCGAACAGTTAAGCTTTCCCAAGGACTGTCAGGAAATTCACAAGATTTGGGATTCACAGTCACAATCCGACCATCCCACCAGCTTCCACCATCTCCGCTGTCATCTTTCCACCAGACTTTGCACTTAGCCCTGGTGCCCCATTCCCTATTCATAGCAGCATCAAAGCGAGTTCTTTCTACAATGAAGTCGGGGAAACTAGTCATATCCAGTAAAGTCAAGTTAAATGATCTGTCGAACATGCTGGAAGAAGGGTCTGTAAATTTGAGCGTCATTTTACAGCGACTATCCCCAGACCCCGGAGACGTAGAATATTCAAGCCCTTCAACTCTACAAAATTCCACTGCCCTTAACAAGCTCCCTCCTTTAGATGAAGTCCAAGGTCCTGCTTCCTTCAAGCCAATATGAGCTGCATATTCTTGATGTCCCTGAAGAATAGAAGCTACCAAATGTAAATAACTTTGTAACTAAATATACCAACCGTCAAAATTACAGTATAACGGGAACAGATAAAAATAATTAATTTCATCTTACCTGTCTCAAGTATACAATTTCATCACCTAGTTGGGGAATATAGCGAGACCCTTCCTCATGTGTTGTCAACATTAACCATGACCCTTTTCTGGCTGATTGACTGGGTTTCCGTATTGGACTAGGGTCATTGAAATAGGTATTTCTTCTCCTATTTCTAGTAGACCTCGATCCAACTGCCATCCTTGAACTTGATCCCCATTCCTCACTCGGAAGTTGAGATCCATTTGTAGAACTACCCCAGGTGCTTCTATGTACATCTTCTGATTGAATTTCATGCCCTTTCAACCTGCAGGACCGTTTAATAGGAGCCCCATTTGTTGAACCCTCATGGAGGTCCCCTACCATACTTCTATCAAGGCTGGATTCAATTTTAGTGCTTTCTACCATGGCATCAGCATTTTCTGAGTTGGACCTATCTCTCTGTGTCTTTGATCTTCGATAAACAACATTATACATCTTTTTTGAATCTGGTTGTAACCCCACCAAATCAAGAGGAGTTGATATGGGAATTCTATCAACTTGGGCATCTGATTCTTTAAACCCATCACGTTCATTATCTGAACAGATATCATTGAATCTATCAACTAAGGGTACCTCTGAAACCATGTCCTTTGCCCTCTCTGAGGAGCTATCAATTAAAGTGGCATTTCCACCATTCGCATGACCTCTTGATAGTTTCAGTTTCAACCCAGGATTTTCATTGTCAATAGTTGTACTTTTTGACAAAAATCTTAACTTAGTTGAAATAGGCATATGGCCCTCTTTTACCTCAGAAAGCTGTCCATTCAGATGAGAAGTTAGGGTATGCATATCCTCGGAAGATCCGTTAACCCATTTTGGTGAATCAGGATATTTTATATGTTCACTAGGACCTGAATGGTCCTCAGCGTGAGTTGGATCATCCCGAAGTTCCACTTCACTCCCAAGGTTCTTCTCCGACATTGTCACCTTACCATTCATATCGTCCTTGCAAATTTTGATATCTGTACACAGGGATACAGTAGCACCAGCCTTTTCTGGTTCTACATATCCATTGGCAACATTTTCTTTTTCTTTATGGTCACAAAGCCATCGCGTAGATCCAGTATATGCATCCGATGACACAGGTTCACCAAATTTCAGACGTTTGGAAGTACGAGCCTTAACTACTCCCCACTTAATTGCCACATGTCCCCCATCTTTATCTTCAACCTTGTCTGATTGCCCACTTACTCTACCAATCATGATATTTTTAGCATCAACAGAAGAACACCCCATATTTGGCGAGCTTATATGTTTTACACCACCTTCAGTAGCTTCTTCAGAAGCTTTCCACGTCAGACCTATTGAATTTTCCTGTATGTCAACTTTTCTTTCCATTGTGCTTTCAGGTAGTACAAGTTTGTTTGGATTCCGCGCAGGAAATTTAAGGACCAATCTTCTCCTATTCCCAGCAGCATTATGAGATTCAGGAAGTGCATTGGTTTTAGCAACATCCTCAGACTCACCAAAGAAAACTTCTTTTCCTTTTGAAAGTTTGATTTGTCCATTTGGCAAATCTCCATCAGATTCATCACTCTCAACGTAAGAATCTTGTATCATAGATTCACTCTCAGATGAGTCACCTTCAGAATCATATTCTTCAACATCAGTTGATGTTCCAGTTATTTTAGAAAAGAAGTGTAAAGCATTGCGTGCAGCAGCTCTTCGAGGTCTCGATGATTTTGAAGAAGTTTTTGATGTAGAAGACTTTCTCCGTAAAGCTTTCCTTCCATTTCTTGATTTCCTAATAGGGCCATTACTGAAGGAGTTGCCATCGCATTCATCCAAATTCCTTCTTTTAACACGCCTACCAGAAGATGTCATAAACTCAATCTGCAGTGGAGGAAAATTCAAGTTAACCAAGAGCCTCTAAAAACTTAAAATATAGTAAAAAAGGATATTAAACTTACTTCAGCCTTCAGTTTTTTCCTTTTTGATCGGCGAAGGGCATCTTTATGAGTATCATCAATCTCACTGTCTTCTGTACTGCACTCAGAATCACCAGAGAGAGAACCTAAACTTCCTTGCTCCCCTCCTGTAGAGTGCTCCTCAATGACATTATACTCTGAATCATTATCATCACTTTGCACTTCAATTTCTGGTTCCCAATCCATGACATCTAAGAATACTGGCAGCGGAGCAGCAATTGCATCTAAGTCTGCTAAGGGTGGGATTTGGTAATCCTGGTCTAGAGTGAAGTTTGGTCCCACAGAAAGGTTCAAAGCACAAGGTTTCCACTCCAAACCTAAAGCACCCAATCGTCTTTTCTGGTACATGGTCTGATAGGGTTCTGTGTATGGTATCATCCCTAAAGTATTTAAACCCAAGCAATAATTAACCGATGGAATAAAATGTATCAATCATTTGGGGCAATTATGAGTAGAGTTAAACCTGAGTCACAAAGAAGATCTTGCATATTCCGCATATACGTAGTAAGCTGAGTTTCCTGAATTACAATGTCAAATCATCAGAATTTCAGCGATGAAAATGTAGTGTTTAATTACCTGAAAACTCAGCAAAATATTAGAGATGGAATATGAGCACCTTTATATACTTAAAGGCAAAGAAAATATTTTCTTTACAAAGGTGTAAAAAGCCAAAACTGCTAGACCCACATGTCTAGAAATGAGGTCAAAATCATTGATGGCATATAAGCTAGAACACATTTTTAACATAAACTTCGATATGCTCCACCATCTTCTCTTTCTAAATACACATGCGGATGCATGAGCCATGCAAATGATGAGCTAGAATAGTGAAGAGAGAAGAAAAATACTCCGAACAAAAAAAAGGAAACATAATTCCCAGTAAAAATGACACAAGGGCAATGAACCAAGCAGTAAATATTATCCATTTTAAGCTTTAAGATGATGGCGCTAACAGAGAACCATTATGTTAACTTCTCAGTATTTTAAATGCAAGTCCACCATATAAAGGACAGTTGCAACAATAAATGTTAAAAAATGGTCAACCAACCAGATCAAGTGAATTCCCAGAGGTGTCATGTATAAGTGGTCGATAATCACCCAGAAAGAACTGTTGATGAAGTGTACACAGAGTAAGTACAATTAAAAGCTGTTGAAACTAGTTGACTTGTAATAAAACCAGATGAAATATAGCAAGTTAAAATACAAGTACCTGATCATATTTGGCATCCTTCTGAGATTCACCTTGGCCTGTATTTAGTATGTATAATTGACCAACATCATCTGAAAGTATAATGGATGTCCCATCCCTATTTTACAAATACAATGAACAAGATATAGTAACTATGATATTGCAATATAAAACACAGGGAGAAGACTTCTAATAAAGATTCAAATGTAATTTAAATGAGGATAAGATAAAGTTTGTAATCCACCTAAATGATAGTACTTAATTCTATTTGCAATCCAATAAAAGGTCATAAGCATCACAGTGGAATAAGGGGTATAGATACAGGGTAGGGTAGGGAAGGGAGTAAAGCGTAAGTTTCCCATTGTCTAGATACTTTGAAAAGAAAAATGAAGAGCAACGCCTTATCTGATTAAATAGTGAAAAGGAAGGAAAACTATGAATTCTCATTAAGCAGCCTATTCATTTATGCATATAAAGTATATCCTGTCAAACAAAATAACATGATGCTAAAGCAAGCTTGATAAGATGAATAAAACTATTTAATTTTTAATAATACTGAATTGACACAATAAAAAGTTTCTAATCAACCATTCTCCAAGTGAACTTACGATGAAAACTTTCCATCAACCAACTTGAAACGAGCGATTTCATATATTCGAATTGGTGTGCCTTCCCATATCTACAGTCAAAAGAAAAATAAAACACGTCAAGCAACAGAGAAGACCCAAAGATACTTCACAGAGCATGAAGGAGCTTGAAACTCACATCCCAGACAATGGTTCTTCCATCATAGCCCGCACTCATTGCTATCCGTGGGTTGAAAGGATGAACATCCAAAACATATGTCTTAAATAAATGAGTAAAATGGTCAGATATAACTATGAAACAACTTCGCATCCAGCATTAGATACCGTCAAATCACAAGCACTAGAATTGGAAGTCATAATGTAAACATGGGAGCAAATAAAGCAGAACAGAAGTTATTCAAGATCTGATTAAAAACGATTTCATGGTGGCACATCAATAACATATCAGTAAATGAATTCTGATCCGGGGGCATAAAGTATTTTACACATGCTCGAATGTTCAATAGTTGTGGTCCAGTAGGTCTCATTTTGGGGTATGTTAGTTATGATTCCCATTGTTCCTTAGTTTTATACAATTTGGACCTTATCCCAATGCCTACATGTAAAATTTCAGAAAATCTCACTCTGATTGTTTTCAAAAGTATAAGCTAGTTATGAAAGTTGGCTATTAAATCGCAAAATTCCACCCTTCTCGTTTGAACCATACCCGAAATAACACTATTATAAAAAAATAAGCAGATTGAACTGCCAATGGAGAATGATTCAAAATCAATCACCAACTAAAATATGGTAATGAACTCATTTCTCACTTTTTTGCAAGAAAACAATAAGAGGCTAAGAGCAGGAAAGCAAATGAAACATCACAGGTCAGAAATTAGGTGGAAATTGTCAACAAGGATGCTCCATCAAAAAATCAGAAACAGGGAACAAAATGATGTCAAGAGCTCGAATAAACAGTACAAGGGATGCAAAGGAGCATTTAAATTAGAAGAGAATAATCCAGCCAAAATATCACCCAGACGACATACACCAGCTAAAATGGAAACCACATGAATTAATCTGAATTGTGGCATAATAACACAATAAATGTAGAAGAAACATATTGAAGACCATAGCTATTATACTACAAACATGAGAAAATAATTCAGGCTTGGAAATGTAAACAACTTACAGAATCAGTATGACCAGACAAAGAATGTACCAAGCTACCATCAGCAGCATTCCATACACATATTCTGCAATCTGCATCATGAGAATATGTTCTTTAGACAAAATCTGCAGCTACTTATGCCCTAGTCCAGATAACCTTTTAAATTTCCCAATTGGGTGTAGAACCAATATTGGAAAAGGATACATTGCACATTATGTTGAAGACACTGAATAGCTAGAGTAGCTCAGCAGCAAATACAGCTTAAAGAGACTTTATGTTTTACTCAACTAAATGATAGAAAAGCACTCATGTTGATTTCTTAAACTTCTGTTACATTTGATTGAAGCCTTCCTGATGACCAAACCATAGATTTGTTTAACGGAAAAATACAGCTCCAACTCTTTTTTTTTTTGGGGGGGGGGGGGGGCAATTCAGCTTCAACACCATTAAGACAGTTTTAATAAGCAAAATACTGCTAATAACATTCAACAGATAGACATGAAAGTTGTCACAGGAAATGAAGGTCCAAGTCAACCACTTGACTCAAAATCTTTACAGATGCATAAGAAATGAAATGAGCCACAGGCATTAAATAAATGAAGCATCAACGGCAAGTTATGTTCAACATATCATCAAGGTGATCACAGGAAGTTTTAACTCCAGCTACATGTGATGTGAGTTCCACATTTTAACATATTCTATTCATTTAGGGAGGGGAGAGGGTGTTGCATCAGCTTTTGAAGGGTATGAGAACAAATTCTTCGGTCAAACATGAATCATTACAATTTTATGTTCAAGGCTCCATGAAGTTCTCAATGGCAACCTTAAAATATTAGATGAATAGATAAATACCCATGATGGCAGCAAGGACAAAGCGGTTATCTAGGCTCCAGATTATCATATTTACACCACGAGGAGTTGGAAGAATTCTCTGGCGTGGACCCCCTCTTGGTGGTTGTGGAGGCAATGGTGGGGGTGGAACTTTAAGATGATAATGTTTACACCAGCGACCCACTTTACCCTGAAACATGTAACAGAAATAGAAGATTCTAAATGAAACAGGCATTAAGGGGAAAAAGGATGAAACCATAAACTTAATAAATGATGAAGGCCTAGGAAAAAAGCAGTTAAGGTGGAACTGTTTATAGTTACATGTGATCTTCGAGATCTTGGAATCCAAATAATTGCACTGCCATCACGGGAGCAGGTAACAATGTTATCTTGAGAAAACCTGGAATGTCACAGATCACATCAGAAAATGAAATGAACTGTTATATTCTTCTTCAAACTATAAAGTCTAATTATAAAGTGGAAACTAAGAAGTCCCTAACAACAACTGGTCATCTACAGGATTCTCGAGGAACGGACCCACACACACAAAAAAAAAGAACATACACACACACACACAAGAATACAAGACTTGAAGAAAATACCCACCAGGAGTTTCTAAATTTTGGAACACTCTCTTCTTTCAAGCAGTCTGCTGTAGAATATCTTGATGAAACAGAACAACCACTGCAATTTAAAGCAGTAATGTAAATTGAAATTGAAATTCATATTCTATTAATAAAATATCTGAGCAATAGAGTATGATACACAGACCTGAATTGCACATAATTTACATCATTCTCATGTCCAGCTAACACATCAATCTCACGAATTGGTTGGTCAGAATCATCTGCATTTGGTTTAGAAGCAATCCATACCTGCAGGATCGACAAAATAAAATTGTACACCTAAACTAGCACAATTACAAAAGAGATGGTAAAGCCGGACAACATCTTGGAATAGGAATTCATAGCAACAGGCATAATGTGTACCCTAGCTAAAGTGTCCGAGCTACCGGTGACAAAGACAGTTCCATTAGCATTGAAAGCACAACAAAAAATTTGATGGCTCTGTTGTATAGAAGTCGAAGATGAACAGTTGTTCTTTCCTGCAACCATTTAAGCATTGCTATGTAAAATTCATCCATCAAGGAGCATTAAAATCATGAATACTAAGGTAACAAACCAGCTAAAGAATCTGAAGGCTTTGGAAAATATATCCGGGGACGGATTTCAGCATTCCTAGCATCCCATATCCTACAAGTTCCATCATCAGATGACCTGCACAAAGTCAAGAAACCCTACATTTAACTTCAATGCAAACAGAAACCATGTACCAGAAGCAAACAACAATAGTGATATTAACCACAAAAGTGAAGGACTCAACTAAAAGATTTACAAGAAAAACACAATAGCGAAAATGAGCAAATAAAATAATGCAAAGCAATCAGTAGGGAAAAATAACCATACTGTAATACCGATAAAACTGAAAATATTAGAAAGGACAGCTTTTGAATGATTCATAGTTGGGCTTTTTTCGGGGGGAGAAGCCATTGTTGGGAAATTTGAACTTGTATTATATGACATTCTTAGGCCAACTACTTAACTTCTAGTTGAGGGTGACAAAGATAACGGAATTTGGCAGTTTTTATGACTATTGCAGAAAAAAAAATAAAGAGAGATTAGGAGCCAATCTTACGATAGAAGCTGATATACAGAGCCTGGCCTAGGACTAAAAGCAATGGCAGTAACAGCTCCAGTATGTCCTCTAAGAACTGAAATTGGTTGTCCATCTGGCAAGTGCCACTGTCAGCAAGCAGGAAACAAAATCACTATCATCGAATAAAAATATGATACTTTGAAGCAAGAATAGCAAGCATCAATAAGATGCAAGGGATTCTTACAACACGAATAATGCAGTCATTTGAAGCGGACGCCACCATAAAATTATTGGAACTGACAGCCAGGTCAGTTATGTCACCCTTTCATCCAAATAGAATTTATGTAACGTGTAACTAAAGAAATCAAAGATAGAACCAACAACAACAACAGTTTCAAGATGTGCATTATGGCTCATAAAATTCACCTCATGTCCGCGGCAGCTAGCCAAGCAATATGCAGTCTCCATAGACCAAATTTTCACAAGACGGTCATCAGAACCAGTAATTACATACCTCCCAGATCGATCAAATATTGCTGCAAGTAGTATAGAAAACAAATTCAAGTTCATGATGCTAAGAAAAATCTCGTCAAGTTCGGGGCTCGTGAGTGCAAGCAAGTAAATTATCAAATAATGTGTTCAAATACAGAATGAAAAGACAGTAGAGACCACAAAAAGCCAGAAACTGTAAAATATATAGGCAAATAATCTTTAATGAGCTCACAAGTATATTAAGCTCTTCTTTGCAAGGCTGCCTTTTTTCCTTTGGGGAGAAGGGGGAGAGGGATGGGCTGACAAGCAGGTATGCATGCTTAATTTATGACAAACAAATAGGCCTATTTAACCAAAATCTGAAGCACAATGTATCAAGTTTACTCAGGGATATGATTATTCATGTTCTTTTTTTGAAATTATATGTACATTTAGAATCACAATTGCAAATACAGATAATACATATCTAAATAACTATCACAAGAATTAATCACTACAAGTATAATTGGACTAACAACCAAAATATATCCAGACAGGGACCACACATAGTGGCACTTAAACCAGAATAAATCTGGACTGAGAACCCACACATGTGGGACTCAAACCTAGGACATCAAGGGTCCCAGGGCCTCAACCTAGCCATAAAGCTAAGGCCTCATTGGCAGGGATATGATTATTCTAAATATATAAAAACACAAAAAATCATACCACAATAGACAGCATTCCGGTGTCCTCGCAACCTCTTGATATTTTGCATCTTCTGCACCATAGTTGATGGTTTTGCAATGGCATAACATGCTGCACGAATAGATGGTGCCCGATGATGTCTTGTGAAACCACCCCCAATTTCCCTTAAACTCAGCCCACGAACCTGATCTGCATGCATATGAGGCCAGCGCATATGAACAGGAGGATGTTTGGCTTCACTTTTTCCTTTGTTGCCATCATCTGATGGGAAGAAAATCAAAATTGAAAATCACATAAAATTAGTGGCAGAAGGAAATTCATGAAGATAGAAAAATGGAAGCATGAGCAAGAGAAGCTATTTTATAATCCAATGAAGTAATATCCCAAAAACCAAAAAGTAATGGACTTCATCTGATTTTTTTTTGCAAATGCTTTCCAGGTATAAAGTGTGAAGAAATATGTTCCATGGCTGAAATAAAACCACCTACAGCTCAAAAGAGAAAAGGAGCCTGTTCCTAAAAGAGTGGGAACATCAGCGGCATTTGGAATGTGTCTCGCACTTTTGCCTTCAGATTGGGAAGGTGCAGTTAATAACAACCGCTTCAAAAGCTTTATCAAGTGATCTGTTTCAATGTGAGGATTCCTACACAAGCATAAATACCACAAAAAACAAGTCAAACTTTTCATAAAATCTGCATGAAACAGAGAAAATGCCTGTTACTACTTGGTTATAAAATAAGTTGCTTTTGTCATTTGAAGTGACAAACAGAAAACAAATTTACCACTATTCAACAGACATTTTATAATCACTTGAAACAAAACTAAAAGCTAATCCCATACCTCTGCACCAACTGCGCATAACTCAAAGGAAATGACATGCCATCATCATTTTCTTGTCCGCTATGTTCCCCTGCCCTTGAATACCAAGCATGATACCTTCTAGGTAGAAGCTGGTTTTCAAGCAGTTCATTCCAAAGCTGCCCATACGTTCTTTTACAAGGGCTAACTGAAAGGAAATGCATAATCAAAAAGTAAACTTCTCTGAGGTCAACATCTGCATCCCGCTTCTCAGAATCATTTGTCTCTGCATTTGCAATTTGAGCTTGCACCTTAGTGGAAAAACGCAAAGGCTTCATCTTAACAGGAGGAGAATCACTGGAGGGAACATATTTCTGGAGAGCCATATCACCTGCAAATTAGAACGATACAATCAACAAAATTACTTGCGGCAAGTTCTACCTGATTTGCACATGACTACAATACATAAATAAGAACTGAATAACAACACGTGCAGCAGAAAGATCCTTTCAGTCCAATGCAAAACCACAATTTGAATTATTCGAGGGGGGAAAAACTAAGATCTCATCATAAACACAAAACCATCCAACCCCAAATTGAACATATACAAAATATAACAGCAAAGAGGTTCCAGCCGGGACTAAAATCAAAATTCAACATCTGGGTTCTCTCGATAGATTCCTCAATTAAGGAATTCACAGCAAATTCATTCAAATATCAAAGCATAAGCACTGAAAATAGAGGGAAAAAATACATCTACAACGTACCACGTGGACTAAATGGAAGGGCAGTCACCGGAAACAAGAAAGACCCTTCCACGCATTAGAAAATTCACAATGCAAAGGCCTGTAATAGCAAGAACAGATCAAAAACCCTAAACATAAATTATTTCCACCGCCAACAATCAATAAACATAAATTCTAAACTTAAAAGGTAAACAAAAACTGGCCTAATTCGACAATTAATGCGATAAATGCAGAAAAAAATTAAAAGGGAATAAATTTCGAGAAGAAGGGAAAAGAATAACCAGAAGTGTTACTGAGATTGCATTCTTTTCAGGAGTAAAACGAATCATTCAGGAGGCTTCAGTGTTATCTTCTTCAACTTAAAAAGAAGATTTAAAGTCGGAATGGGGATCGAGTGGAAGAAGATAATCGCTAAAATTTTTATTCCAATCAAATTAGAAAATAGAAATTCGAAGGGGATAGCGAGTGAGGGACACGCGCGAGATGAATTTAAAAAAAAAAAGGAATTCTAGGAAGGAGCTGTGCGTGTGTATTTTTCCTGTTGGGGTTTCCAGAGAGAGAGAGAGATACGGAGGAGAGAAGGACGATGGAGAGAGAAATAGAATATGAGGGAACCGAGGATTCAACGCAGCGTTTTATATCTTATTTTCACGCACAGTATCTTGGCTAAACTACATCATTAGTGATCATACTATTATCTCTCTCCTATTTTGGTCACATTAATTATTAATCACTAATGCTATAATTTTTATTTAAAATTAAAATTATGAATAAATCGATAATATTTATAAAATGTTAATGTTTTTTTAAAATATTTTTAAAATTATTTTTGATATAAAAAAATGCTCAAATTATATGTCTTCATTTGAGTGCCTAAATTTTTTTTCTATCTATGTAAATGACTAGTGATTTCTCCGTTACTATTTTAAGTCCATATGTTATAATAGTCATTTAAAAAATCGTTATCTACACATATCATGTTCATATTTTTTGAAATTTTATTTTTTAAAAAAAAATATTATCATTTAAACAAATGTTTTCCTTAAAATCTTAAATAAAATCTCAAATCTCTAAAATCCTTAATTTCAATCAATTATTATCGTCATCCACCATCAAAATCGTCGATCTGTCATCACCAATGTCGTAAATAAATGCAAAGGCAACATATCACATATTTCCACCCAAAGGTTCATCATTAATATGTGGTTGTTGATTATGGTTTGTGGTTTTAGAAATTTAATTTTAGGGGTTCAAGTCGATCATAAATAAGGGTGATGATCAATTAATAGTTGCAACAATGTACGAGTGATCGTTCGACGAAAGACGAGTGATCCAAGATGATTGACGACGAGAATAAATGGTATTAAAATTAAGGATTTTTTTTAGATTTTTAAAATTAAGTTTTTAAAAAATAATAATAATTTTAAGTTTTTAAAAGAAAAATCAAAAAAAGCAAATGTGGCATGTTAGATAATAATTTTTTAACAGTTGTAATGGACCATACATTTAAAATGATAATGTAGAAAATATTATACAAGTACATTGACCGAAAGAAAAAGTTTAGACACTTAAATAAAATATGTATAATTTGAGCAATCTTTTAGGTGTCTATCATTAAAAAATATCGTTAAATGAAACGTGTCATGTTCAATTTTTAAAAAATATATATTTTTAAATAAAATTTTATTTTTGAAAAAATAAAAAATAAATATGACACGCATCACTAAACAATCTTTTTTAACGTTAGACACATAAAAGTATAACGGATAAAATGTTAGACATTTATTTTCAACCAAAAATTCTTTAGAAATTAAAAATTAATTATGGATACATTTGAACACTTATTTATACATTAAACCTAAATTTATTATCATATATATCCAAAATAAGAAAATAAAGTAACATATATAATGACCAAAATAGAAAAGAATTTGTAGTATGATGGTTAATTCTTAGAAAGTTTATTGATGAATACGTATTAACTACGCGCCAGAAATATCGCGTGCCTTGACGAATACTTGAAAGCAGCGTCGTTTTATGGCTTGATGGGATGGGTTATGTTTTTTTTCTTATGGTTATTAAAGGTGTGTTATGTTTGTCGTACTGTAACACAAGCCCACGAATAAGTGGCCCCTTACTGGCTTTGGTTTTTGTCTTAATTGTAATTATTTCTTTATATCTGATTTAATTAGTTTTTGAGTTAATAATTATTATTTAAAATTTAAATATATATTTTTATTATTTAATATATTATAACTTTTTAATAATTTTTGTAAATATATTATTTTAAATAAAATATTTTATTATGATTATATTGTACTAAAAATCTTTTCCCCTTTAAGGTGAGGTTTAATATTTTCCATGTTAATTCTTAGAAAGTTTAACCTAATTAACTTTTTTTAGAAAGTTTAAAGGGTTTATTTATTTATTAGAAAATAATAAAATTATTTATATAATATAAATCTATTAAAATTTAAACACAAATTATATTAGTTTTTAATCTAAACATATCCTTATTTCATAGAACTATCTTGAACAAAATAATTAATGAGAATTGTTGCATTGTCTGAAGTTTAAATAAGAAGGTAACATGTCTGAACAAAATAGATTTTGTATCAGTGCAAATGCACTTTTGTACCAGTATTGAGGCACTTTAGTATTAGTGTTAAGGCACTTCCGTGAATTAATGGCAAACCCTTATTATGATTTTCATGATGTTTATTACATATTCATATGCTTGATCTATGCTTAATGCATTTTGGTGCATTATGACTTAACTTGTTAAGCATTCCTAGTTTTTCGATGCATCTAGTATAGTGAAGTCGTATGTGGCACTGAGCCGTAGCTCAACGTTTAAAATTATTTTCGTTCACATGTTAGTAGGTGCCAGACGTCGAGAGCTTATCGCCAATCTATCAGATTTCATATTTCAACAGCAACAGAGTATGTCTTGATTATTGTAGTGTGCATGTATTTTCATAGACTCTTTTTTGTATTCGAGTCTTAAGAAAAATTTTGGGTTAACCACTTCGGCGGTCCCGTGTAATACCCGAACCCGTCGGATTTCGTTTAAATTAGATTTGGGTGTTACATTTAGTGTTATCTGAGCGTTAGGTTCAATCGCTCCCAAGACCCGCGGGTTAGAGTCAGTAAGAGTCGGTAATGTACATGCCCCTAGAGTTTCAATGTACTTGGTTATCTGGAATGGTGATAATAACTCCCTTCTTTGAACTCTTTAGGTTATGGTCGATAACCCAGCTTCCAACCATGATGATCGTAAAGAGAGTCACATCTCACTCGCCGGAGACACTAGTGATGAGTACATTCCAGATACTAATGATAGAGGCATCCTTGAGGATGCAAGGATTGATGAGGCCACCTTCTTCAGGAATCTCATAGATGCCCTTAGGAATATTGTGTGAGCTATTTTGAGAGCACATGTCGCACCTACTTTATCCGCTTCACCACCCGTAGAACTCCAGGAGTCACATGTAGAGTAACTCCGATGCTATAAGACCACAGACTTCTATGAAACTAGTGATGATGACCCAATAGTCGTCGACCACTGGCTCTGTGAGACCCTTTGTACTTTGAGACAACTTCACCTTACCCTGAAAGGTAAATGCATCACTGCATTACTTAAGGGTGATATCATCGACTGGTGGGAGACAATCTGACTTGGGAGTACTTCTTAGAGGAGTTCAAGCATAAATATATTGGGGAGGCGCATATTGATGATCTAAGAGACCGATTCAGCTATATAGTCCAGGGAGACCGATCTATGATGAAGTACGAGCGCGACTACCTTTGCCTTTACCGTTATGCACCTGAGTTAGTAGCGACTGAGTACCACTATTGTCGGAGGTTCATATAGAGGCTTCACATTGTCATATTCATGCAGTTAGTTGTTGATTCATCGCAAGTTTTCGCAGAACTAACCTGCCAGGACAAGGTAATTGAGAGAATTCTGTTGAGAAGGGCCCGTATGATGGGTGATTCATGAGGCCAGAGCCGGAGATGACCAGATTCTTCAATGCTATCTCATTCTTCGGCCAAGAGGGCCAATGACTCTCGTGGAGGAAGGATGTCCCCACCATCACAGTCCATAAGGACTGGACAGAGTTCTGGATGCCACTGGGGATCGGGGTAATGTAGAGGAGTGCAACCCCTACAGTACAAGCATTACAGAAAGTGGTATTCGAATGAGTGTTATCCGGTTACAAAGGCTTGATTCGGTTAATGGTTGTTAGAGTATTTCATTCGAGACTTCCCTGAGGGAAGTAGCGCATCACTACTGTCTCCTTAGAGATCAGCTCAGTTGATTCAGAGAGGCCGATGATTGGTCTATAGTGGTAGTAGCTTGACAGTAGGGAAGCAGAGTAAGACACTTCGAGGTAAAGTTACTTTGAGGTGTTATGCAGTGAGGGCCCAAGAGGACTGTGAGCCATTAGATGTAATTTCATATATCTTTACTATTTATGGCACTCTAGTTATAGTATTAATCGATCATGGTTCTACTCATTCGTACTTGTGTCATGAGCTTGTCTAAGAGTAAAGTATTTTGTTAGATGATCTTGAGGTTAAGATGAGATTTTTTTAGCTCTTTAGAACTAGATGTGCTTGTGGAAAAGGTCAATCATTGGTGTCCAGTAGAGATTCAAGGTCAAGATTTCTCCGTTAACCTTATGGTGTTATATTTTCAAGAGTTTGATGCGATCTTTGGGATAGATTGGTAGACCAAGTATGATTCGAGGTTAAAGTGCAAGGCTAGACAACTCAAACAAAGACGCAATGATGGAATCAAAGTGATGAAGATAATGGCGAGTTCCATGGCACCTCTAGAATTATCTCAGCTTTAGCTGCTCAAAGATTAGTTGGTCAGGGTTGTGAGGCATTTCTAACCCATATGATGACACTTGAATTCCAAGCCCAACGATTGAAGACATTCGTACCGTGAGGAACTTCCCTGAGGTATTTTCGGAGGAGTTGCCCAGACTACCGCCAGATCGCGAGCTGGAGTTTATTATTGAAGTGTTACTCGAATCAACCTCGGTGTCCATTGCCACGTATCGTATGGCACCGACTGAGTTAAAGGATCTCAAGGTGCATATTCAAGAGCTATTGGAACAAGGGTTCATTCGCCTAAGTATATCACCATAGGGAGCATTGATGTTATTCGTAAAGAAAAAGAATGGGTCGATGAGGCTATATATCGACTATCGTCAATTAAACAAATTAATAATCAAGAACTGGTATTTGTTTCCGATGATAGATGATTTATTCAATTAGCTTATAGGAGAGAGAGTGTTCTCCAATATAGATTTGAGGTCAGGTTTCTACCAGCTGAAGATCAAGGATGAGGATGTAGCCAAGATGACGTTTAGGACAAGATATGCTTACTATGAATTTTTGGTGATGCTATTTGGACTTACCAATGCGGCCACAACTTTTATGGATCTAATGAATCAGGTGTTCCACCCTTATTTGGATTAGTTTGTCGTGGTGTTCATCTATGACATCTCAGTTTACTCCCAGTCAGAGGAGGATCATGATTGTCATCTTCAGATTGTGCTTCAAGCTCTTAAGGAACGTTATTTGTATGCAAAGTTCAACAAATGTAAATTTTGGTTGTCTGAGGTGTCATTTTTAGGCTATGTGGTAACCGTTGAGGGTATTCGAGTATATCCCCATAAGATTCAGGCTGTGTTAGAGTAGGAGCCGCCGAAGAATGTATCTGAGGTGTGTAGTTTCTTTGGACTTATCAGGTATTACTGTCACTTTGTGGAAGGATTTTTCATGATTGTCGCTCCTATTTCCAAGCTCCTTCAAAAAGATGAGACTTTCGTTTAGGATGAAAATCTTCAGCAAAGTTTCGATAAGTTGAAAAAATTATTACTCAAACATTGGTATTAACACAAATCGAGCCCAGAAAGGAATACACCTTGTTTAACGATACATATTTGAATAGATTAGTGTGTATCTTTATGCAAGAGGGGAAGGTAGTGGCGTATGTTTCGCGATAGCTTAAACCGCATGAATGTAACTACCCTACCCATGACCTAAAGTTGGTTGTAATAATCTTTGCTTTAAAGATTTGGAGGTAGTACCTCTTCGGGAAAATACTACATTTTCTCTTACCATAAGAGCCTTAAGTATATGTTTACTAAGAAAGATTGAATCTGACACATCGTTGTTGGGTCGAACTGCATAAGGATTATGACTATGGCATAGACTATCACCTGGGAAAAGCTAATATAGTGGTTGATGCTTTGAGCCGCAAGTCGATGACAAAACTCCGAGCACTATTAGGTAGGATGAGTTTGACTTCGGATGAAGGCTTAGTGGCAGAACTCTAAGTTGAGCCAGAGTTAGTTAGAAAATTAAAATAGATGCAAGCGACAAATGAATGTTTGATAAGAGAGTGAGTCCATTGAGGTAAGTTTCGGGAGTTTTAATTGAAAGATGTGGACATGTTATATTTCCAAAATCGACTTTATATACCAGCTAACTCGATTTGAGGGCGAGAATACTTGGTGAAGACAATTATAGTCTACTTTCTGTGCACCCCAGAAGTGAAAGATGTACCAAGAACTTCAAAATTTGTATTGGTGGCTGGGTATGAAGAGAGAGGTATCTGAGTTCGTTTTTAAGTGCTTGGTTTGTCAGCGAGTAAAAAATGGAGCATCAGGTTTCCTCCTATTTACTTAAGCCGATTCAAATACCTCAATGGAAATGGAATGTGGTGACCATGAATTTTGTCACCAGATTACCAAGGACTCATCAAAATCATGATGTCGTTTGGGTAGTAGTGGACTGATTGACCAAATCCGTCCACTTTCTACCAATACGAATGTACTTCATTTTAAAAATGTTAGCTCAAATATACATCAGAGAGATTGTGAGACTTCATGGGGTATTCACAACAATCATTTTTGATAAAGACATGCGGTTCACTTAGAGGTTTTGAAAGGCATTGCATGAGGCTTTAGGGATTAAGTTACATTATATAACTACCTTCCACCCCTAAACTGATTGGCAATCAGATATGGTGATCCAGTTCCTTGAGGATATGTTGTGATGCTGTGTTATTAATTTTGCAGGTAGTTGGGAGAATCATCCCCCATTAGTCGAGTTAGCTTACAACAACATCTACCAAAACAACATTCAGATGACACCCTATGAGGCGTTGTATGGACGAAAGTGTATGACTCCTTTGTGTTGGACTGAACTTAGCGAAAAGAAGTTGGTTGGTCTAAAGTTGATCCGATAGGTAGAAGATAAAGTACGGTTGATTTAGAGTCGAGTAGAGGAAGATTTGATAGACAAATGTCTTATGCGGATTTGAATTAGAAGGAATAGTTTAGTGTAGGTGACAAGGTATTCCTTAAAGTGTCACCTTGGACAAAAGTTCTACAGTTTGGCCAAAAAGGAAAGTTGACCGGCGCTTAATTGGACCTTATGAGATTCTCGAGAGAATAGGTCATGTAGCTTACCGACTAGCTTTACTGCCTAAGATGGAATGCATTCATAATGTGTTCCATGTGCTCATGCTTTGGAGGTACCGATCATCTCGTCACATGTGATTTCGTTGGAGCGAATTGAATGAGCAAAGACGTTCTACATCGAGAAATCGATAACGATCTTGGCCCGAGAGGTCAAGAAGCTGAGAAAC
Source organism: Hibiscus syriacus (assembly GCF_006381635.1). Classification (NCBI taxonomy): domain Eukaryota; kingdom Viridiplantae; phylum Streptophyta; class Magnoliopsida; order Malvales; family Malvaceae; genus Hibiscus; species Hibiscus syriacus. Next base: position 161,373 of record NW_024062035.1, read on the forward strand.
AAAACCATTCTACTAGTTAAGGTCTTATGGAAGAGTCATGGAGTGGAGGAAACAACATGGGAAACTGAAGAGGACATGCAACAACTGTACTCACATTTATTTAAATCAGGTAAATTTAAAGGACATAATTCTTTTTAGGAGGGGAGAGTTGTAACACCCCGAAAATCGAGTTAGTAGTTTCGAGTTTTTTCGTTGGGCTTAGAGTTTTTAAATAAGTTCAATTTAATCTTTTGGTCCAAGAATGAGAAGATTTGGGCTTGTAGGAAAACCCACAAAGTAATAAAGATGGTATTTTTTATTTAGGCTTAAAAGAGGAAGGAATAAGGGAGTAATTAGACCCTTGTTTAAAAAAATAGTTGATTTCAATTAAAATGGATGATGTAAACGGGGAAAGACTGAACAAACCTTCTTCACTTTTTCTTCATCATTGTCATCTTCCTCATCACTTCTCCTCTCAATCTTTTTCTTCTTCCTCTCTAGCAAGCTTCAAAGGTGAAAGATTTAGCGTCTTAAAAAGCTAGTATGGAAATTTGAAGGTAAGAAAGGTAGTCTCTTCCCTTAGAGCTTCATTTCTATCTAAAAATCTCATGGTTTGGCCATGGTGGCCAAAATATAGGTTTTAGAGAGGTTTTGATTTTTGAACGTGAGAGTTTCTAAGTTGTTTCTAAGTCTTCAAATCTCCTAGTTGATAAGAACTGGACGGTGAAGGTTTGCCATTACATTTTTTTAAATGCAAATCTGTTTATTTATTTCAGAATTGAGGATAATATTTGTGTACTTAAAGGTTAATTGAATTCTATTTTGAACAGGTTGGCGATTTCGGTTAGTACGTCTCAAGCACGAAACATATCTCACGGTGAAGACTGGGAAAGGAACGGTATTTACTGAAAATTTTAATTTCCTTCATCAAGAAACATCTAATCTAACGAGTCTTAATCATTTTCTGAGATGCATGCATGTCTTTCTGGTTTCTCGGTTGGCTTAAAGTACCATGTCTGTTTGTAGCCTCAATGGATGGCACCTGAGGTTCTTGATTCTTCATAACGAGCTCTAAGACGAAAAGTATGTTGCTCCCTTCTCTCTTTTTCACTCACGTACAAGTCCCCCAGTCCGATCACATTCACCCGTTCTCTCACTCATGACCTTGTATTTCTGGGAAACACTTAGGTCTGATATTTATAGTTTCGGAGTCATATTATGGGAGCTGGCCACTGAGAGGATACCTTGGGAAAATCTCAACTCGATGCAGGTATAGTTTTTTTTCAGAACGATTCAAGTTCAGAAGCGAAAATCATGGAACCGACTTCTCTCTGCTAAATAGAATGTCTTATAATGGAATATATGTAGGTTATTGGAGCTGTAGGGTTCGTGAACCATAGGCTGGAGATCCCGAAGGAAGTAGATCCACGATGGGCTTCGATAATCGAGAGTTGCTGGCACAGGTGCTTATCTCTTTTTATATATATATATATGTGCGTGTGTGTGTTTTCTTTTTATGTAATGTGGTCTGATACATCGATCTAAACAATTGGGAAAAGCAGTGATCCGCTGTGCCGGCCGACGTTCCAGGAACCACTCGACAAGCTAAGGGATCTTCAGAGACAATATACACTCCAGTTTCAGCAAGCCCGTAACATGGGTGGAGATGGATCTCAAAAGGAACCATGAGCCAAATGTTTGTATTTTTGGGTGCCATTATTTTTGCTTTGGCAAATTTTTTCTTCTTCTTTTTTGCAAGTGTTTGTACGTCCATTGACGTTTCGTTGTGTTGCTGGTTACACAAAATTTGGCACATAAAGTTGTGGCCATTGCCAATGGCATCGAAAAGTGCGAGTAGTTGGCAACATGAAAGGTGATGCCCCCAAGTTGGAATCTCTCAGGACCATTGATCATGGAAAGCTGTACAGAATACAGAGTCCATCTTTTACATTATTGAATCCATCAAGAGGTTTCAGTGATAAATGTTTTTTTTTCCTACATATTTTGAGTTCAAGCAGTTGTATATGCTGGCGTGTGTTTTGTCAATAATTAAGAAATATTCTAAATGGATGTTACTTTATAATCACTTCAAGATTACTTTTTTAGCTAATACAGAAAAACAGAAAAACAGAAACAAAGACCAGCTTATGAGCCTTGATCCTCAACTATTAAAGTAGCAACTTCACACGGGGCTTCTTGGTACAGCGTGGTTCCAACCGGTTTCCCCTAGCCATCGAAGCAAGCCTGTCAGCTACCTTATTCGCCTTACGATAGGTATGGCCAATTCTCGAAGCCCAGCTCCATTTTAAAAGATCACAAATCAGCGTGACAATAGTATTCCCTGTATCCTAGTGGGGCTGTGATGATGAGATTCACCGCCATTGCACTATCCGTTTCCACCTCGATTCTTCGTATTTCCAAATTCCAAGCATGAACTAAAACATCATGAATCGCCCATAATTCCGCATATAAAATTGAGCAAATGCCGAGGCTTCTAGAAAATCCGAGAATCCATGTACCATTAGTCTCTTAGGACACCCCCAGCTGCAGCAATATCGTTCGAGCCTCCCACAGCACCATCAGTGTTGGCTTTGATCCAATTCTGGTCTGGTTTTTTCCGTTGAACAGACGCCCTTACCAAGCTAGAGTCACTCGAGTTGGTGACAGCAGCGGCAATGACTTCATTCTTCAGCCGCACACTTTGAATCAATAAATCATCACCCGCCACAAAATCCGGTTGGAAGACAATGTTGCACCGTCTTTTCCAAAGCTTCCAGCAAATAATAGGGAATAAAACATCCCAGTGAGCCGTATTCATAGGGAAAGCACCTTGTCCTTTCATGTTAGCTAAGAACCCGAGATTATTTGGCAACGACATGAAGCCTCCCATTTTGTCCGGTTAGATAACACTTCTCCGAATTTTAAAGGCGAAATTGCATTGGCGAAGGGCATGGGTTATATCCTCTACTTCAGCATTGCATAACGGGCATAGGGCGAGCTTGCAACGTGCCATCGGACGCACTCCTCGTTTGTCATGAGTTTACCATGAACGGCCATCCAAAGAAAAGTTTCACCCTCTGGAATTTAAAGCTTCCAAATACTTCTCCACAACATAGCATCATTATGCGTTGGTGTAACCAGGCTCATATAAGGCGACTTCACTGTGAATTTATTTGACATCCCAGCGACACCCCGGTTTGTCAACACCAAGCAAAGGACTCGGCGGGAAGATAGCAGCAATTTATTGCAAGCGTGATCCATAACGATGCTTCTAATCTTATTCCAGTCCCAACTACCCGAAGCAATTGATCATCTGCAAGAACCCCACCATGACTTCCTTAATCACCGAAAATGCTTCAGCAAAGAGGATGAGATCATCTGCAAAAAACAGGTGCGAAATACCATGTCCTCCCCGGGATAGATGAATTTGCTTCCAAGACCCAGAAGAAACCCGTCGGTTAATAGCATGCGATAACCGCTCCATACATAGGACGAAGAGATAAGGAGATAATGGCTCCCCTAACGAATACCCCTTGATGACTTGAAACTCTCCGAAGTATCCCCTTCCAAAGGACTTGGATAAAAGCAGTCTTGACACAAATCATAATCCACTCGCTGAACAAAGGAGGCATCCCCACCTCCACAAGAATCTCTTCAATAAAATCCCATTCAAGTTGGTCATCGTTTTTTTTTTTGAAGATCGGCTTTAATAGCCATCCAATCACCTTAAGATTATTAATTATACAACGATCATCCCACCATAATTATTTTTGGGGTTAGGCACTGCAAACGATTTACTTTCTACTTTTTGAAGATTTAATAGCCATCCAATCACCTTAAGATTATTTAATTATACAACGATCATCCCACCATTAATTATTTTTGGGGTTAGGCACTGCAAACGATTTACTTTCTACTAAATGACTTATCGATCAAATTATAAAGGGGTGAATTCATGCAATATTCCTCAAAGAAAGTTTCTATCTTGGAGCACATTCCAATATCCATATGTAATTGGAAGCCTTGTGAGTCTGTATCAGGTCGAATATTCCTCATGTTAGAATTGTGAGTCGATTCTTATTTAATCTAGATAAAGAAAAGCATAACACCTAACCGCTTGACCAACTTAGGATCATGTCATTATTTTAACCAAATAAAATTTAATGCTACAATTGAATTGAAGTTAAAACGAAGGTTCAATGATATAACTGAAGCAACCGAAAGTTCAATGGTATGAAAGATACAATCAGATACAAACATAAGATTTTATGTTACGGGATGTTGAAAACATTTTGATATTTCGATATAACAAATTAAGTTAAATGAATTTTAAGATTTTCCAAAAGATTTTCTAAGTATATTCGATATAATTATTCGAATATCAAAATATTACTTCAAATCTTTCAAATGTCATTTTTAATCCTTACTCAAGTGTAAAATTAAGTTTTAATCTTAAAATAATTTCAAAACAATTTTACAAAGTATTTCGAACCGTTTCAAAGCCAAAATTCCAGATTGTCTAGAGGGAACCGATTCCCCCTGAATAGTTTGGCTCTGAGAGAAACAGAATACTCGGAGGGAAGCGATTCCCCCTGTTTAACGGTCGAAATATTTGAATTTTATACTTACGGAACAGATTCCCTATGAGGGGTACCGATTCCCCCCATGCTCCAAGTAGTTTTATTAATTAATTCTCATCCCCAAACGGCTCCAAAACATCCCCAACGGTTATATACGACTTCAAACACATTCCAAGCTATAAACAAGCTAAGGACACTTGAAGAAGTAAGAGAACAATTATCCAAGCAATCAAACACAAGAGAAGAGTTTTTCATTCTTATTTCATCTTTCTCTTGTAAATATTTTGTTCTTGTGAGCTTAATTCTTGTAAACACCTACCTTAGAGAGGTTTTCTTGTTTACATTTCTTATCCTTTTGTAAAGGGGAAAGGTTCTAGCTTATCTCGTGTAAAAGCTAGGGAAAGGTTCTAGTTTAGCCCGGAAAAACTAGGGAGTTTGTAAGGTTACTCTTTATCCTCAAAAGAAAGAACAAATTAGTGAATTTGTTGGAAAATCCTTGGTGAGGAGCTAAGGTAGTGGACATAGACTTCGGTTGAGAAAGTCGAACCACTATAAATCGCTGTGCAATTCTTTATCTTTCAATCTCCTTACTCCCTAAACACAAAACCGTTCCAACTCCTCTTTGCAAACAGTTCTGGTTGTCAATTCGAGCTTCCGAAAATCCCAACAATTGGCATCAGAGCCTAACTCGTTAAGAAGGTTTTACCACCTTGAGACGATCCTCGAAGAAGCTCTACCAATTCCCGACACAACCGAAAAAGAAATGACCTTTTCCTCCGGTGCTTATTATCTTGAAGAATATCCTATTATGGATTCACAACCGGTCAACAAGCCACCCTTCTTCAATGGAGCAAATTATGCACATTGGAAGAATAAGATGATGTACTTTATTCAATCCTACAATCTAGGATCTTGGAACTCAATCATGGACGGTTACTTCTCTCCACCCGGCAAGTACAACGATTGGAGTAGAGAAGAGCAGAAAAATTTTCATCTTAATTCTAAGGCTATACATATTCTATTTTGTGCTTTAGGCCCAAATGAATATGGAAGAATCTTATCTTGTTCCAGTGCCAAAGAGATTGGGATAAGCTCCAAGTCACTCATGAAGGAACCAACGAAATGAGGGAATCAAAGAAAAGTCTTCTCAACCATAGCTACGAGAACTTCAAGATGAAACCCGATGAAGACATCAAAGCTATGAATGATAGTTTTTTCATGATTGTTAATGGTCTCAAGGGATATGGAGAAGTAATCCCAAATGAGAAGCTTGTGAAGAAGATGATCTACTCTCTTCGAAAGGAGTGACAATCAAAGAAGACGACCATTATCGAAGCAAGAAACATAAAGTCTCTCACTCTCGACGAGCTAATTGGTTCCCTTCTCACTCATGAGATGATGGTGAAGGAAGATGAAGAAGAGAAGAGAAAAAAACAAGAAGAAAAACAAGAAGAAAAAGAAGAAGAAAGAGGTAGGCATTACCTTCAAATCCACCAATGAAAGCTATCAAGATTCAAGTGATGAGGTGGATGAAGACGATGATGAACAAGAAGAAGAGACGGTCAAGCTCTTGAAGGAACTCAAGGGATTCATGATTTCCAAGAAAGTGAAACATGAATCAACCAAGAAGAAGAGCCCCCCGATATGTTTCGATTGTCAAAGAGAGGGCATGTCAAGTATGAATGTCCTCTTCTAAAGAAAAAGGGGAAAAAGGCATTTGTTGCATCTTGGAGTGATGAAGATGAAGTAGTCAACCTATGCCTCATGACCACTCAAGAAGAATTCGAGGTATCTTCTAACTCAAATGAATTTAATTCATTACTTTTGATGAGTTACAAGATGCTTATAATATGTTATAATTGGGATTTGAGACCATGAATTCCAAATATACGAAATTAATTTCAAAACTCAAAATTAAAGATAATTTGATTTTGAAAGCAAAAGTTGATTTTGAAAATCAAAATGAAATTTTGAAAATCAAAATGAAATTTTGAAAAATAATTTAGAACTTTCAAAAATCAAAATAAATGATTTAGAAAAAGAAAATTTTGAGTTAGGAGTTAAGTTTGAAAGCTTAAAAAAGAAAAAGATTAATTTCTAAAAACAACCTATTATGTTTAAATATGGCAAAATGCTCACATTTCCATTATCATGGTCATATAGAACATACTTGTCCTTTGAAGAAAGGAAAACGTTTTAAAATTAGGCAAGTATGGGTTCCAAAAGGAACAAGGGGCATTGAAACTAACGTCTAAGGACCCAAAGTAATTTGGATACCAAAATCTACTTAAATGTCTCTTGTAGGTGTGTGAGAGCAATGGTGATGAAAATGATGATATTCAAGGTGCTCTAGTCACACATGAAAATGGAATGGGTAACCTCTAAGCTTAATACTTTTAATTTTGGTTATTTGGTTGCTCATTTGATTTTAAGCATGCATGAGTTTTGGTTTTAAATGATTATGCATCATTGTTTTATTCTCGTGTATGTTGAAAAGATGATTATGATGAACATTTTAAAGATATATTAATTTTAAGAATATTTAGTTCATCATAATAAAATTTTGGTCAAATTGGTTTTAAATGCAAATGATATCTCTCTAACAATTGATATCAACTTTTCAAACACTTTGATTTTACAAATTTTAAATTTTTGACCTAAATTTGAATGTTTATGCATGTGGTTTAAATGAAAATGATATTTCTCTAACAATTGATATAAAAAATTTTCAAATGCATAACATATTTTTTTTGGAAAACTTTATGCATATGATCTTAAATTCAACAATTGGTATTGCATAAAGTATTTTAGACTTGGATACATTGAATTTCATGTGCTACTAACATGGTTGTTATTCTTTGTTGAAATTCAATTTTGTTTAAGTGTCAAGATCCTAAAAGCATAATTTTATTTGGAATGCATTTATTGAGGGGGGGAGCTTTGATTTTTCAAATGATTTTTAAAATGTCAAATTTACTACTTACTCTCCAAAGTTATTTTGAACTTCAAAGATTGAATTATTTTTGATTTAACAAAAAGGGAGAGAAGTGTTAGAGTAAGGGGGAGTAATTTCAAACTTGATTTTTCAAAATCTTAAAATTACTAAAATGTTTTGTTATATCAAAAAGGGGGAGATTGTTGAAAACATTTTGATATTTCGATATAAAAAAATAAGTTAAATGAATTTTAAGATTTTCCAAAAGATTTTCTAAGTATATTCGATATAATTATTCGAATATCAAAATATTACTCCAAATCTTTCAAATGTCATTTTTAATCCTTACTCAAGTGTAAAATTAAGTTTTAATCTTAAAATAATTTCAAAACAATTTTACAAAGTATTTTGAACCGTTTCAAAGCCAAAAATTCCAGATTGTCCAGAGGAACCGATTCCCCCCAAAGGGTGTATCGATGCCCCCTGAATGGTTTGGTTCCGAGAAAAAACAGAATGTTCGAAGGGAACCAATTCCCCCCAAGGGGGTACCGATCCCCCCTATGTAACGGTCGAAATATTTGAATTTTACACTTAGGGAACCGATTCCCTATGAGGGGGTACCGATTCCCTATGAGGGGTACCGATTCCCCCCACGCTCCAAGCAGTTTTATTAATTGATTCTCATCCCTAAACGGCTCCAAAACATCCCCAAACAGCTTCAAAACATCCCCAACGGCTATATACGACTTCAAACACATTTCAAGCTATAAATACAAGCTAAGGACACTTGAAGAAGTAAGAGAACAACTATCCAAGCAATCAAACACAAGAGAAGCGTTTATCATTCTTATTTCATCTTTCTCTTGTAAATATTTGTTCTTGTGAGCTTAATTCTTGTAAAAACCTACCTTAGAGAGGTTTATTGTTTACATTTCTTATCCTTTTGTAAAGGGGAAATGTTCTAGCTTATCCCGTGTAAAAGCTAGGGAAAGGTTCTAGTTTAGCCCGAAAAAACTAGGGAGTTTGTAAGGTTACTCTTTACCCTCAAAAGAAAGAACAAATTAGTGAATTTGTTGGAAAATCCTTGGTGAGGAGCTAAGGTAGTGGACATATACTTTGGTTGAGAAAGTCGAACCACTATAAATCGCTGTGCAATTCTCTATCTTTCAATCTCCTTACTCCCTAAACACAAAACCGTTCCGACTCCTCTTTGCAAACCATTCCGACTCCTCTTTGCAAAACTGTTCCGCTTGTCGATTCGAGCTTCTGAAAATCCCAACACGGGACGAACTTAAACTTAAGGGGATAAAAACAAATTTTCAATAAAAACATAGAAAAACAATCTAAAATATATGACAAATTTAAATTTCCAGGAAGCGACTACCCATCCGCTTATTCGATCAATCCTTAGATACAATGATTAAAGTTTAATGACATCTATTGTGCTTTACCCAAAATAAAGATGGAAAGGGCATGGAGTTGTTACTCGTGTACTTGAGTTGTCAAGTCAGCAATGTCTAAATTAGGGCTGTAAGTGAGACGAGACAGATCGCGAGCTATTCGAGATCGACTCGATTAAGGCTCGATAAATACTCGGATCGAATGAATTCGACTCGAGTTCTTAACGAACCGTAACGAGCTACTCGATATTCGACTCGAAAAGCTCGTGAGCAGCTCAAAAATAATATATTAAGATTTTATTTTTTTAGAAAATAAATTATTAATAATATTAATATTTATATATTGATTTTTTTTTTAAAATATAGTAAGATTTTTATGTATTTAAGGTTCATGTTCGAGTTTGAAGCTTCAATCGTGTTAAGTTTAAGAAAAAAAATTTCATTTCGAGCCTTTTCGAGTTGCTCAAGAGCTTCAGTTTAGGATTTCGAGTTCGAGTCGAGCTTGAAAATTTTAAGCTCGCGAGTTTTCGAGCCGAGTCGAGCTCAATTTCAGAGTTTTCGAGTCGATTCGAGCTCGACTCGGCTCGTTTACACCCCTAGTCTAAATCAACACATACATTATAGAAAGGTATAAGTGTATATTATGTGTTAAGTTGTTAAACAACTATAGACCTGTAAGTTGTAACAAGTGAAAATCCAGGTGATACATAGGGATGGACATGGTATTTGAACCCGACGGGTTTCGACCCGATCCGAATCGATCGGGTCAATTTTTAAATCGGGTTCGGGTCGGTTAGGACGGGTTTTTTTAAAGGTGATGTTCGGGTCGGGTCAGATTCAACTTTAGGGTGAAAAATACCCGATCCGACCGACCCGAAAAAAATATAATTTTATCTTGTATATTTAGGAATAATTATAATAATACACCTCTATATATTATTATTTTTTTCAATTAAATCATTTTTTTTAATAAAAATATTATTTTATTATTTTGGGTCGGATCAGATATGGATTTGGATTTTATCTCAAAAGGTCAGGTCAGGTGAAGGGTATATATTTTTCGGGTCGGGTCAGATCGGTGAATGATGTAAAATATTTGGGTCGTGTTGGCTGAAACCCGACCCATGCCCATCCCTAGTGATACAATAGTCAAATATGAATAAAAAAAGCCCTGAAATAGGGAAAAATGGAAAGCATTAACAATTGTCATTAATGGAAACAAATGAGAGAATAGAGGAAAACAAAGGGTGAGGCCACCGATTTGGGTAAGCCAAGCTTATTTCCGTTACATTTGCATTCGCCATTTATGTTTGAGCACACAAAGGAATGAGCTCCAGTTTCTTACATTGCATATTTGAAATTTGCCTTCACTCCTCCTTTATTTCCAAGGTATTTCTTCTTTATTTGTATTTTTCTTCGTTGGGTATTGGATGGGTTTTGGGTTTAAATTAATAAACTTTCAGGGTTCTATCATAATATCAAATTGAGGTTGTCATCACGATTGTGATTGTGACTATGGTGTCGCGGTTTCGAATGTTGTAGAATTCAAATACGGATCCACGTTATAGGTGGGAGGTGCAATGACCCTGTTGAAAATATTTTGATGTTTCGATATAAGAAATTAAATTAAAAGAATTTTAATTTTGAAAAATATTTTTCTAAGCACATTCGATATATTAATTGAATATCAAAATATTACTCAAAGTATTTCAAAGTTTATTTTAAATCCTTACTGAAGTGTAAAATTAAGTTTTAATATTAAAATAATTTTAAAACAAATTTACAAAGTATTTCGAACCGTTTCAAAGGCAAAAATTACAGTTTGTCCAAAGGGAATCGATTCCCCCTGAATGGTTTGGCTCCGAGAATTCCAGTATGCTCTGAGGAAACCGATTCACCCCAGGGGTATCGATTCTCCCCTACTGTTCAACGGTCGAAATATTTGAATTTTACACTTAGGGAACTGATTCCCCATGAGGGGTACCGATTCCCCCACGCTCCAAGCTGTTTTATTAAATGATTTCACACTTAAACGGCTCTATTATCTCTACTAATCATCTCCAACGTTCAGAAGTGATTCAAGGTGTATTTAAACAAGTTCTGAAGCCTTTGATTAACAAGAAATCATAAGAGAAACAAGAGAGAAAACATCAAATACCAAGTTTGTGCAAATCAAGCCAATTTTCCTTTCAATATTCATTTTTCTTTCAAGAACACCATTTGTGCTCATTTGTAAATATTTTTTAGTGTTCTTTTCTTGTTCTAGAGTTGTGCAAACAATCTACCTTGTGAGGATTTCCTTGTAAGTTTGCAAATTTGTATTGTTCTCTTTGGGAGAGAGTGTTCTCAAGAATTTGGGGCATAATTCTTGAGGGTTTGTAAGGTTACTCTTTGTCCTCAAAAGAAAGACAAATTAGTGAATTTGTGGAAAATACTTAGTGTGGATAGCTAAGGTAGTGGACGTAGACTTTGGTTGATAAAGTCGAACCACTCTAAATCGCTGTGCAATTGCTTTTAATTTTCTGCAAAAGCTTCCACAAAATTTTAATTGCCAATTCACCCCCCTCTTGGCCGATTTCGTCAATCGATTAACTCAACAATTGGCATCAGGGCCTAACTCATTTGAAGGTTTAATCACCTCTTGAGTCGATTCGGGAAGAGTTATATCGATAATCAAAGTCATCAATGGCCTATACTTCAAACTTTGACTCCGGTCTCGATTCGATGCCCGTCAACAAGCCTCCTTTCTTCAATGGGGCTAACTATGCCTATTGGAAAAATAGGATGATGTACTTCATTCAAGCAAGTGACATGGGAGCATGGAATGTTGTAGAAGAAGGATACATCAAGCCTCTCACTCATCCAAGATTGTGGAGTGAAGGAGAGACAAAAATGTTCCAGCTCAACTCTAAAGCCATCCATGTCATATTTTGTGCTCTTGGACCAGATGAATATGAAAGAGTTTCATCTTGTACAACCGCCAAAAAAATTTGGGACAAACTTCAAGTCACTCATGAAGGTACTGATGAGGTAAAAAAATCTAAAATTAGTATTCTAACGCATAGCTATGAAAATTTCAGGATGAAACCAAATGAAGATATCAAAGCTATGACAGATAGATTCTCAACGATTGTCAATTGTCTCAAATCATATGGAGAGATCATTTCAAATGAAAAGCTTATGAGGAAGTTAGTTTACTCCCTTTCAAAATCATGGCAATCAAAGAAGACGACAATCATCGAGTCTAAGGACCTAACGTCCTTAACTCTTGAAGAACTAATCGATTCCCTCCTCACTCATGAAATGATGCTTGAAGATGAGGTGGACCTATATAAGATTGACGAGGCACCAAAGGAGAAGGAGAAGAAGAAAAACATTGGAGTTGCTCTCAAATCCACAAAAGATGAGAGTGATTCGAATGAAGATGACGATTATGAGGAAATTGCATTATTTGCCAAATGGTTCAGAAAAATGATGAGACCTTACCAATGAAGAAAATTCAAACGAAATGAAAGCCTCAAAAATGAACCAAAAGAGAAGGACCCGATCATTTGCTATGAATGCAAAAAGCTGGGGCATGTCAAATATGATTGCCCACAATTGAAGAGAAAGGGTCAATCAAAGAATAAGCACAAGGCTCATGTGGCTACATGGAGTGATGAAGAAGGTTCCGATGAAGAGGAACAAGAAGTAGCAAACTTATGCTTGATGGCATTCGAGGAATATTCTAAGGTAACCTCTAACTCATCTGATTTTGATGATTTATCTTATAATGAGCTATTAGAGGAATATAATGGGTTGTCTTCGGATTATGAGAAATTATTTTAAAACATAAAAATGATATTTCAAAATTGAAAAATGAAAATAAACTCATATCCAAAACCAACAACGATCTTGAAAGTAAAATCAAAGATTTGCAAATCAAACTAGAAGAGTTTGAAAAGAAAAATTCGGATTTGCAAAATTTACTTTCAAAGGTCAATGAGGATCATCAAAAGAAAATTGACGATCTTAAAGCTTCTTTTGATAAAGTTGGAACAAAACGTTTTGAAAAAGGAGAAAATTCAAAATCCAACTTTGTTAGAAAAAGTTTTAAAACTACAATCATAAAGGTCCCCGAAGAACCTCTAATGGAAAAATCGTTAGAAGTATGTGGGTTCCTAAAGAACTCATTACTACTAAAGATAAGGATGTCCTTCATAAATGGATACCAAAGGGGGCTAGGATTTTGGAAACTAATGAATATGGACCCAAAAGAATTTGGGTACCAAAAATTAGAAATTAATCTATGTTTGTAGGAAAATAGCATTGCTACAAGGCATGGGAAACAAATCCAAATTCATGGTACCTTGATAGTGGATGCTCAAGACACATGACCGGAGACAAAAACCGGTTCATAGAGCTTAACGCCAAAAATGGAGGAGAAGTGACTTTTGGTGATAATTCAAAATGTCACATTGAAGGTATAGGTACAATAGGTAATAACTCTTCCATACAAATTAAAAATGTGTTATATGTGAATGGATTAAAGCATAATCTCTTGAGTATTAGTCAATTATGTGATAAGGGATTCAATGTCATATTTGAAACTAATGGTTGTAAAGTCATTGACATTGCATCTAATAGGATTATGCTTGTTGGTCATAGAATAGGAAACATATACATGGTGCATTTAAACTCTATAGAAATGACTAATTTATGCCTAGTTGCAAAGGATGAGCATGATAGTTGGTTATGGCATAGGAGACTAGGACATGCTAGCATGAGTGTTTTGCAACGGTTAGTTCAAGGAGAATGGTTCGAGGGCTGCCTAAACTTAAATTTGATAATGATAAAATCTGTGATGCTTGTGCTAAGGAAATAAAAAACGAGTTTCTTTTAAATCCATTAATGATGTATCAATAGTAGAGTATTACAATTGATCCATATAGATCTTTTGGGCCAACTAGGACTACTAGCTTGGGTGGAAAAACAATATGCATTTGTCTTGGTAGATGACTACTCTAGATATACTTGGGTTCTATTCTTAAGTACTAAAGATGAAGCATTAGAAATTTCATCACATTTTCAAAAGTAATCCAAAACGAAAAAGGTTACTCTATCACTAGTGTTAGAAGTGATCATGACTGAATT